>NC_090899.1:897270-919770 GCF_040956055.1 Brachionichthys hirsutus
ATGTCTGAGCAGGTAAGAAGCGCGGGCCACGACTGGCGAGTTCTCGTGTGAGACGCATGGCGGCGGCTCATCCGATTGGCGCTGTGGCGTCCAACACTGGCGGCTTTGTCTGATTCCCAGCCTCTTAAACCAACATCCATCCAGCGACTGATGGATGGAGGCGCACGCACGCACGCACACACACACACACGTGTGGTTTAATTAACTCATGCTAGCTCGTAGTCCGTTAGTGAGACACCTCGGGGACGGGTGGAACAGAGGAAGTTATTTTACGGCGTTGTTTTAGGATTATCGGGCTGAATTTAATCCCTCCGCTCCGTCCGCAGGCCGCTGACACGTCGAATCTATTTTCTGGTCCGTTCTCTCCAGCAGGAAATGGTCACGGCGTGATAACAAGGTCTCTTTTCTGGCAGCCGTCCCACGGAGCGGCTCGTTAGCCGCCCTGGAGGACGCAGCTTCTGTTCGGATCGGTTCAGAGCCAGAACTCTGGAGCCGGGTCGGCTTCAGCGGCTGCTTCACGCAGAATATGAGGAGTTAAAGTCGTTATTTATGGTCATGTGACCAACCAGCGTCGTCCAAGTGTCAAACGCAAGCATCAATCTGGAGCCAGGAGACATTTCGTGATTTCTAAAAGCCTTGGTTGTCCTCCCGGGACGCCCTGCGGTCCACACAATGTCCAGCAACACTTTGACCCGCGGCCAGGTGGGATTGGGCCATCGCCAACCAGGATGACGGGAGGGACAACTGTCCCATCCGGAGGGGTGGGAGTGAACCCCCCCCTCCCCCGAGGACACGAAACACGAGCTCGAGGATTCTCTGCTTCCCACGATATCCAGTTTGATAGATGATCGTGGACCCGGTCCTCCCCCAGGGCCCGAACAGACACCGTGAAAAATGCTTTCGGCTCCACGCCATGATGGGATCAAAGGGAAGTGGAGGACGGCCGCCAACGTCTCGTCCCAACCGAGGAAGCTGCGAGCAGATAGATCAGCAGCAGCTCCGGTTCCGAGTCGGACCGGGTCGGCCTTGGAGCTCCGCCTTCATCCAGGTGTTGGAGTCCAGGATAGAGTTCTGCCAAGCGCCGTCCGCCGCCAGCGCCTTACCGGAAAGCTGCTGCTGCTGATGAAGCCAAAAGCAACTGACCACAGATCAGTCCGACCGCTTTATCCTCAGCCTCTCGGTGATTAAACGCGATGGAGCGGCGTTCCGGGGAGCGGCGTTCCGGGGAGCGGCGAGCCGGCAGCTTGTTGACCGACCTGACACAAGCCCTGAAAGAGAAGAAGAACGCGGCGCCTTCGCTGAGGGTTCTAATATCGGACTTGTTATTCTGTGCTCGACCCAATTAGCACGTTAATGGATGATGGGGGCTCGGGTTTCTGCCCGGGCCGGAGCCAGAGCGTGGCTGGTGTTGGTGCGGCTCTGGTCCAGCGGTAAAAGCAGCAGAAACCGGAAAGCAGAGAGTCGCCGGTTCGAGTCTTTCATCTCGCATGAGCATTTAGGTTCCTGGTTCCACAGCGGGAAACACAGCGCTCTCTGGTGGCCCGCTACGAGGTTCCATCAGAACCTCGTCGGGGTTCTGATGTAGCGAGCGGGTGGAGGTGTGTTCCTGATCGCTTGTACTTTAGAAACAATCAGAAAGAACTTACTGGACTTTCTCTTCCTAAGGCCCCTCCCTTAGGGGGAGGAGCCAACTAGCCACTTAATGTGATGCATCGAAAGTGAAAACTAATTTCTGGATCCGCCCACCGGAGAATCTGATTGGTTCTTATCTCGCCCATCGAGCTTCATGGAGAACAGGCTGCAGACAAATAAACAAAATGAATGGAGGCGGAGCCAACAAAGTTCTGACGGTAGTAACATGAAATGCTGGATGTATTTACACATGGAGGTCTGACCCCCCGCCCCCCCAGGTACGAGACCCTGGCCGTGGCCACAGAGGCAGAGAGTCGACAGGATCCTGATCTGCCCCTGAAGATGGGGGGCAAAAGGCTGACGGTGAGTCCTGATCCAGCTCCAGCAGAGACCAAAGTCCTTCTGAAGACACTTGGGTTGAGCGTGTGTGTGTGTGTGTGTGTGCGTGTGTGTGTGTGTTCTCTCCCACAGCCCGATTGGACCTTCGTCCTCGGAGAACAGGCCCTTGATATCTCCGTCCCATCCTTCTCCTCCTCCTCCATCTTCGTTCTGGGCGAGAGGAACCTGTACTGTTTCCGTGACAACGGGCAGATGCGCTTCATGAAGAAGCTGGAGTTCAACCCCAGCGGCTTCCTGCCCTACGCCTCAGGTAAACGGCGTTCCTGCTCGATGAACCCGCTTCCTGTTCCGCTCGTCTCCTGCACATCCCGTCTGGTAAAAGGCTGAATGCTGATTGGCTGACGTCGAAGGAACATGCGCCGGACGTTTCACGTGACCACGTGACTTCAGCAGCCAGTTGGCATCCGACCCCCCCGCTGTTCCCGAGGGGTTCCAGCCGACGGCGGCGTGTTCAGCTTGGAGCAGCGCCGCCCGACCCGCCACGGATCGGTGCACCTGCCACGACCCAACTCTTGAGAAGAAGTGGAACAAAAACACACAGAAACGCGTTCTGCGCCGCGGCCCGGCGCCGCATGACCGGCTCTGCAGGAAGCGGGTTCTGGCAGCGAGAGATGGAATTACTGAAGGAGCTCTGCTGCGTTGGTTAGAACCCAAAACGGAGCGCTGAAGACGGCAGGAAGTAGCACAGCAGGAAGTAGCACGGCAGGAAGTAGCACGGCAGGAAGTAGCACGGCAGGAAGTAGCACAGCAGGAAGTAGCACAGCAGGCAGTAGCACGGCAGGAAGTAGCACGGCAGGAAGTAGCACAGCAGGCAGTAGCACGGCAGGAAGTAGCACAGCAGGAAGTAGCACAGCAGGCAGTAGCACGGCAGGAAGTAGCACAGCAGGCAGTAGCACGGCAGGAAGTAGCACGGCAGGAAGTAGCACGGCAGGAAGTAGCACGGCAGGAAGTAGCACGGCAGGAAGTAGCACAGCAGGAAGTAGCACGGCATCTGATAGTCGTCAGCTCCCAGTCATCGTTCTTCTCCTTCTTTGTTTGGCTCGTTTCTCGTCCTCCTCATTTCTGCCGTCTCTCTTTTGGTCTCAGAGACGAGCAGTCTCTCATCCCTTTTAACACGTCCCAAAGTTTCTTTGAAAAGACTTTCATCTCACACGTTGTCTTTCATCTGTTCCACACGCCAGATCGGTCTGATGCTTAATATCACTATCGCTGCAAGAATGAGTTGAAGAACAAAAACCGAATGAGTGGCTGAGATGAAAGGTTCCGTTGCGTCCTCCCTCGGGCCAGATGTGGATCAGCTGTATCGGCTCGGTAAGAAGCCCATGTTCTGAAGAACCGATCGTGTTCTGAACGGATTAAAAAAGGTTGAGAATGCTTGATGGGGCCCAGACCCTGCCTCCAGCGCCCCCCCCAGGTGAGATGAGTGTGAGACCCTCGGTCCAGCTAAATAAGACGTTCCGGTCCCCATAGAGCCCGACCGTCGCTGCTGACATCGCTCACTTTTAGAAGACGCCTGATTCTTCTCGGCCCAACTGAACCCGGCCAGAGCGGCGCTGAAACGCAGCAGAGCGGACCTTCGCTGGAAGCCTTTTCAGCGTGACGCAGTGAACGAGCTTTTATTACGAGCAGCCGAAGCGCTTCTGTCTGGCTGCGTTTACGCGGCTCGTACCACGCAGCCGTTCACGTGGGGGTATTACTGCATCCGGAAAAGGCCGAAGAAGGGAGGAGCATGGGGCCTGGACACGCCTCCATCATGGCCGCTCGGAGCGTTATAATTAGGCTGTAGTCCTAACACTGGTGCTGGATTGGTGTGTTTGGGCTTTGGTGTGGCGCCGACACACACACTCTGTCATTTTGACCCCTGCGCCGTCCCACCCTGCTGGCCGGCGCCGGCGCCGGCGCCGCATTATGACCTGCATCCAACTGTGCGAGTCGCGGGCCCTGTTTGCTTTGCGTGTGGCCGCGACCTCAGATCTCTCCAGGCGGTAGCGCCACCATCGGTGGCACGGACTGGACCTGTGTGTGTGTGTGTGTGTGTGTGTGTGTGCGTGCGTGTGAGAGATAAGTAGTATTTACATGGCGTGTTTGTAGCCAGGAGAAAGTGTGCACGTGATTTCACTTGTGTGTACACCTAAAGCTGACGCTTGAAATGAAAGGGCTCGGCGACAAACCAGAAACCGGTCGACCTCGTCTCCAAGGGCAACGCCACCTCCCACAGGAATGTCTTATTTCCGTGCTCCGTGGCTGGATTTGTGAAAACGCACCGAGAATCAGGCTAAAGCGTTGAATCTGTGTCTGCAGGGAAACCGAGGCGGGTTCCTCGCCGTCGGACGCCGGGTTCCTCGCCATCGGACGCCGGGCTCCTCGCCGTCGGACGCCGGGCTCCTCGCCATCGGACGCCGGGCTTGACTCGTAGCAGCCGCCGTTAGCAGTCGATGACGCACGTTCTCGACCGCCTCTTCTTCTGATCATTTATTATTTCATGACTTAAAGACGTAATGGAACGCGGCTTCGCACAATGGGTCCGTTTCAGCGAGTCGTCGCACGCCGGTTGACCCTCGGCGCCGCGCGGCACGCTCCCGAAAACGCTCACTCGAGCCTCGGTTCATTCACAAAGCAATAAATGAAATATATGAAATGACACAGATGTAAGCAAACGTGAAGGAGCCCCACATCTGCAGCGCGTTAGGGGGGCCTTCGTAGCGCATTATAACACGTTCACAGATGCTTCGTGCCTCCACTCGGACACGTCGTTCGCTCCGATGCGCCATCGGCAGCTCGTAAAGCATCGCGGACGAGAGTAGTGACCTGGAGGCTGAGCGACGGCGCTCGGGTTGTATCACTACCGTTAGAAATGCATGAAAACGCCGCGTAGCGGCCGGTAGGCTGTTCTCACGCCTCTGTCCTGTCTCCGTCAGGGACCGACGGCTCCACCCACCTGTTGCTAGGAAACCACACCAACATGCTGCAGGTGTACCAGGACGTGACTCTGAGGTGGGCCGCCCAGCTCCCCTTCACGCCTGTGACCATTCGCCTCGCCAACTTCCCGTGAGTGGCCACGCCTCCGCCTGTGATGACTTCTGATTGGCTCTCACGCCCCGCCTGTTAATCCGTGCACACACACACACACACACACATGACTGGAACAAACAAACACTGTCGGGGCTTATTCTTCTCCTCTGGCGAACTCGGCGCGCACGCCAGCACGCTTGTCCCGCCCACCACACAGGTGCACGGAAACCCGCCACTAGCTGCTGTCTGGAGGTGGGGCTGTGGCGGTCAGACGGTGCCCACCCATGTCCACACACACACGCACACACACACACACACACACATAGCTACACAACCACACCTCACAATGTGGCTTGTCTGTGGAATTTCAGTCTTAAAAGGTTTAACTTCAGGAAATGGAAAAGCACACAACGTTGTGTGTGCACCACACACACACACACACACACACTGCTGGATGTCACATGTTTCTGGTACATCCATGCACTCAGCCACACACTGCATGTGTGCATTTACACAAAGCAGGTACATTTCTACACATGCGGTGTAAAAGGTGTTTATCGGCTCCAGAAATCCAACAGGAAATGACCCGGCAATGTCTTCCAGCTGTCCAATCAGAGCAGAGCATTTGTCTTCATGCAAACGGCGGCAATCAAAGCCCAATTTGACACAGTTATAACGTAAAACAAAAACATGGCCGACACTGTGTGTGTGTGTGTGTGTTAGATGCAGCAGATAGTGCGAGTCTGGGTCGCTGTTTGGTTTAGTTTGAGGCCGTGTTGTTTTAAACTGCGTGATAGTCATCGTTTTGTTCGCCGTGTTGGTTTAGCGCTGCAGCGTGGGACGGGAACACGTACACAACGCGCAAAAACAAACGCACACAGTCAGCCAGCGGCTCCGTGTGAATGCGTGGGAGACCCAGCGGGACCGCCGGACAAATGGTCCCGCCCTCTTTGGCCTTTTTCACCAACGTTTTGTGAAACAAACGAGAAGAATTTTCGACCGCGTCATGTCAAAGGCAAGTTCCTCAGAGCCATCGTCCGACACTTTAAGAGCCCACCAGGCTTTGATGTCCTCAAAGAAGGAGCCGCTTAAGTGAAGAAGTGTCCCTTTTCCTCGGCGGCACGTAGATCTGGCTGTCGTCTGCATAGCGGCAAAATGAAATGCCACGCTTTCAAAATAAAAATAGAGCCCAGAGCAAGCAGGTTCAGGGCGAAAAGCAAGGGGCCGAGAATGGAGCCCTGTGGAGCCCCGCATGACGGGGAGCAGAAGACGCACTTAGTTCCAGGTGTGTGTGTGTGTGTGTGTGTGTGTGTGTGTGTGTGTGTGTGTGTGTGTGTGTGTGTGTGTGTGTGTGTGTGTGTGTGTGTGTGTGTGTGTGTGTGTGTGTGTGATGAAGTGTTTCTGCAGCAGTTAAAGTAGTTTAATGTCCCTCAGACACCCTCCTGAACAGGTGTAGAGCCAGCCGCCGACCTGAACCCCTGGGGTGTGTGTGTGTGTGTGTGTGTGTGCGTGTGTGTGTGTGTGCGTGTGCGTGCGCGTGCATCTGGAGCCTATTGAGTCCCTCCTCTCCTCTCCGCTCCTCTCAGAGAGCTGAAAGGAGTCGTGGTCAGCCTCAGCTCCGACGGCCGCCTCCTCTGCTCCTACATGGGGACGGACCCCTCCTTCTTCAGCACCCCCCCGGTGGACGCCAGGGAGGCGGACTACGAGCAGGTGGATGCCGAGATGAGGAAGCTGCAGAGGTTCATCCGACAGGCCAGCAGGACTCGGGGTAGGGGTCTGTTCCTGAGCAGCTAGTTCTGGTTTCACAATCTTAATCCAGATTAAACTCTGATTCTAGACATCCTGCCTAAAGGGGGCGGCGAGGACGACCTGGTCATTACAGCTGCTGTTTCCTCCAGCATGGACAGCCCCTCGGTACACACACACACACACGCACACACACGCGTGCACGCACACACACACACTCACTGTTCTCTTGTTTCTCTCCACAGCAAGCTCTGATTCCTGATATGGACGGTCTTCCTGTCCCTTCGGTGACCATACAGGTAAGCCCCGCCCCGTACGTCTTCTCTGATTAGTATTCTTGTCTTCCGCACCCTGTGACCCCGCCCCCCCCTCCTCTTCCTCCCTCCAGGTGAAGGTGAAGACCAGCTGTGTCTTACAGTCCTCTAAGCTGACCGTGTCCATCCGTCCCCCGCTGGCCGTCACTCAGGACCAGTTTGTCCTGCAGCCAATGGGTCAGTGTGTAGACGCCTCTCTTTGGCTCCTCCCACCTCTTCTGTGCACGTTGACGTGCGATGGTGAATTGACAGGGTGTAAGGCAGAACAGGCTTCTGTCAGAGGCACCTGACAGAAGGCCCCGCCGGGAGTTCTGGTTCTGGCTGCCGGACTCCTAAAGCCGGCTGTGTGAGATCACGCCCAGGGCCTGAATCCTGGAAGGGCTCCCTCTGATTGGCTCCGCTGAGGAGGGCGTGTCTGAGTCATGCGCTGGATTGGACGCAGGTCAGGGAAGAACGCTTTCAAATTTGGTACGGATCTGGATAAAGTGGGAGATCCGGGAATCTTTCCCACTTTCCACAGGATGCTGTCGACGAGAAGGCTTTAGTGGCATTAGGCCCCGCCTCCCTGGCTGCAGACGGTTCATTTCCTCCAATCATAGAGCTGAAAAATGTGTGACTCTGGCGCGGTCCGCCCGATAAAGATGCATCGATGCATGAAAGGAGCGACGCCATCGAGGCATCGATCGAGGACACCCGAGACCTGCATGGTGGGGGGGCTGCTTTGATGCTGGGCCGGGGGGGGGGGGGGGTCAGGTCCCACCAGAGGTCTGTGGTCAGAGCCGCCGCAGCCCGGCCCACAATGTCTGGGTCATGTTGCTGTGGTGATAAACATCAACACGACAACAACAACAACAACAAACGCTGATGACACACCGAGACCTCCCGCAGGCGTGCACGCACACACACACACACACACACGCACACACACGCACACACACACACGCACAGAAATGCTTTCACATCTCTGTCCAGGGACATGTAAGGGTCGTCCCAATGTATGATTAAATAGAGACACACTACAAGGCAAATAGCTGTGTGTGTGTGTGTGTGTGTGTGTGTGTGCGTGTGTGTGTGTGTTGTTACGCTCTTTTGTCTTCCTGCATTCAGAAATTTGGCGCTGGCTTCCACTGTCAATCAACAGCTCTCTGCTTCGAAACATGAGAGCTGCTGAACACACACACACACACACACACAGAAACACACAGAGTCGTCTTTTCTCTACACCCCCCCCCCCCCCCCCCCCCCCCGACTAACTGACCCCTACCCGGCCCGCCGCGGCCCAGAATGGCCTGGTAAATCTCTGCAGCAGCGGGACCACCGGCGGCGACGCCCACATCCGCCGCCGTCCCTGGGAAATTAGGAGAAAATCAATTAACGGATGTTTGTGTTGGAGGAGCTGAAACCCCGTTTACCTCGGTGATTCTATCCGGGAGGTCGGCGCGCACGCTGCGGACAGCAGGGGGAGTGACCCCCCCCCCCCCCACCGTCACAGGGGAAGAGGAGCCTGAGCAAACCAGGAGTCTGATCCCACTCCCAGGAGGAAGGAGGCAGCAGAACCGGAACGGATCCGATCACCTTGATTGACCCCTGACTCCGTGTGGCCGGGTCTCAGTCCGAGCTGATCCCAGTAGCGGGAGCCATGAGGAGGAGCAGAGCAGCAATATGGGAAGCGTTGCCGTAGCAACACAAACAACAACACTGCGTCTGTTTCCCTTCGTCCCGCTCGCTCACCTGTCACTTCCTGTCCCGCAGCAACGACCGGTGTGTGTGTGTGTGGGGGGGGGGGGGGGGGGGTAGCGCTTTCTGACATTTATTGTTATTCCTCTTTTTATTCGTCTCAGACGGCGGCTCAATCCCTCCTTTGTTCTCTCTCTCTTCCATCTTCTCCTCTCTCCACTTCCGTTCTTCGTTTGTCACGCTGTCCCACGATGCCTTCATCTCTCCATCTCTTATTCCCGTTCTTTTCCTCCTCCTCTCTCTCCTCTGCTGCGTTCGCCCGTTTATTGGAATAACACCAGAACAGAAATCCCCAAAGGCGACGTGAGGATCAGCAGTCGGGGTCGAGTTCCTGCTCCGCTGGGGTCGTCTGGAGGTCGGGGTCTTCCAGCTTTCGTCTTCTTCGCGTTTGCCGTTAAATTCTCGGTTGTTGGTCTCAAGCACGTCTTTGGTTTGTTCACACGTTGGTCCGGAGGATTGTTTCGGGTTCTAGTGTTACGGCTAGCGTTAGCATCGAGCAGCTTCCCTGTCACATGACCGCTTATGGCGCCCTCAGGTGAGGAGGAGGATGGAAGGTTGAGCTGCCCCTCCCACCTGAAGACGAGTTCTGCTACTTCTTTGAGTCAGTGGCTACCTGCTACCTGCTACTAGCTGCTACCTGCTACTTGCTATTAACGGCTAACTGCTACTACCTGCTACCTGCTATTAGCGTCTAACTGCTACTACCTGCTACCTGCTACTAGCGTCTAACTGCTACTACCTGCTACCTGCTATTAGCGTCTAACTGCTACTACCTGCTACCTGCTACTAGCGTCTAACTGCTACTAGCTGCTACCTGCTACTAGCTGCTACCTGCTACTACCTGCTACCTGCTACTAGCTGCTACCTGCTACTACCTGCTGCTAGCTGCTACCTGCTACTACCTGCTACTAGCTGCTAGCTGCTACTAGCTGCTACCTGCTACCTGCTACTACCTGCTACTAGCTGCTACCTGCTACTAGCTGCTACCTGCTACTAGCTGCTTTCCAGCCCTGTCCCTCATTCATCACTTGTTGTGTGCCCCCCTGTGTCTCTCTTTGCGTCCCCCCCGCCCCGCGGAGGTGGACTCAAGCGGACCGCTGCCACTCCTCCATCGTGTTTGTCCAGAACATCGACATAAGAGGAGGTGGAAGTCAGGATCATGTCTCTCATTGCGCCTCCCTGATCCTCCATGTTTTGAAAATATAACCTTGTTTTTTTTTGGAGATTTGAAACTCTCAGAAAGATCAGCTTTAAGATCAGACCCTCAGCAACGCTCTGACCAGCAGAGGTCAAAGGTCAGATCCCCTCGTTGGCCTCTGGACGCCGTGAGCAGCAGAACAGGAATGTCTGAACAAATCTCCCCATGTTTTCATTTCTATATTATTTGCACATGGCAGAGAAAGACGCGCACACACACACACACACACACACACACACACGTCTGCTTGTGCGGTATTGATTCCTATCTTCACCCCTCTTGACCTTTCACCTCTTCTAAACAGTCAGTCCTCCGTTTAACCTGAGCGTCACTTCAACACGACACACACAGAAAACCGAAATGACTCACTTTAACACTAACTAGAACAACATCGGGGTCAGTCCTTCAGAATAAATGTGTGTTCATGACAGGAAGTGATGTCGAGAGCGAGGAGCGTTCAATAAAAGTGAAACACATTTGGGTCGAACGGGAGGGGAGCCGCTCCAGAGCAAATAAGGGAGTCAAACTTGGGGATTAAGAAGAAGTAGGAGCAGCGAAAAGGTGAGAAAGTTAGAAAAACAGAGGCGATGAGGGAGGGAGGAGAGGAGGAGGAAAAGCAGGAGTGGGAGCGATGGCGGCCCCTTTGTGGAGCTTGTTTATGTTGGCGGCGGCGTTAATGGGTTAATGTTCCTGAGAACGCTGGGACCCGTCTGAAGCGCCTCTCATGATGGGACCTCCGGGTCTGGAGGCAACGCCATCACCTGGAGCTCACCTGGGCGTCCACAGCGGCTCCAGGTGAGCCTGAATATGTGATGACAAGCCAAAGAGACGGATGGAGGGAGGGAGGGAGGGGGGAGAGGGGGACGGATTGCTTTGGGTCGTCGCTGGTGTTGTTTGTTGGTCTTAATGGACCTGGGAACACTTAAAGCACTTAAACCAGTCTGACCAGTTTGACCTCCAGGTCGCGCAGGTTAAAAGCCTCCTGCTGACAGACGGCCGAGAAGAGAGGGAGAAGAGAAAGCGAGGAAATAGGAGAGGCGGCGAGGGAGGAAGGGCGTCGTTAGCCGCCGTTGGCAGTAAACGTGACTGTGTATTCAAATATTTAATTACACCGAATAATAAAGATGCAGAACCTGCGGGATCCGATCCGGTCGTATCAGAGCGTCGTGTTTCTCTGCAGGAAAGGAGGCGTGTCCTCCTCCTCCTGATGCCATGTGAGTTTGTGTGATGATGATGATGATGATGATGATATTAACACACCTCCTCCACACACACTTAGGGTCCAGTCACCTGTAACGGGCCGAGCTCAGGAGCATCACGCCCCATTAGTGTGTGTGTGTGTGTGTGTGTGTGAAGCCATTAGCTGTAATATATCCGTTCCTCTCTCTCTCTATTTGATCCTTGCTCTCCCTCTCTGCGTTGTTTGTTCTCCATCTTTCGGTTGGTTTTGGGGACTGAGTGTGTGTGTGTGTGTGTGTGTGTGTGCGTGTGTGTTAAGGGCTCCACACCTCCAACATATTGACTCCTCGTTTGCCCTCCATCGTTCGGATTTAAAACAAACCAAAGTGAAACCAGTTTGCGTTCAGACTTCCCCCTTTTCTGCTTTCATGTAAATCCTTTTAGTTGTGGACTCTTAATTGTTATTTCTATTTCTGTGGGTCGTGAAAATGTTTAACCTTGAACGAAGAGGTGACAGAAACCTTCAGCGACCGGCAGACAGGAAGTGATGTCACAGTTTCCTGCTTTAATCTAAATGTTGACATCGTCCCGGTTCTCTTTCCAGGCGTCGGTTCCTCCACGGTCGTGGCTTTTTCTGCGTTCCTAAACGGCCGTTACCCTCCCGCTGACCTGACCGGAGACATCACCGTGTCCTACAGCTCGCCGACAGGTACGCACGCACGCACGCACGCACACACACGCACACACGCACACGCACGCACACACACACACACACGCCTTGGACTCGGTTTACTCGGCCGCCGCTGCGACGTCACATCCAGTGTTCTGTAAGTCTGCTGAGCACCGGCTGCTAGCACGACTCCGACTTGACGTAAGGACGTCTGGGCTCTTTCCAGTTCATCCCCCCCGTCTCACTTCAAGCATCTGTTTCCAGGCCCTGAAATATTTCTGGAAGATATAACTTTCCCCTGCAAACCAACAAAACCACTCTTTATTTCAAATGTCAGACGGACTTTTTTTTAGAATTCATCCGAAAGGCCAGCTCGTGAAAAAAAAGGCCTTGTTTTCATGCTATTGTTTCCCTTGGATTACATTTGCTTTGGCCGGCCGCTGTTAGTGGAACAGTTTCCCCTTCCCAGAGGCACACAAATGTCTGGAAATGTTGGGAAAGGTTCCTTTTTTCTTCTTAAGCTTTATTGTGATGCTAAAAATAGCTTAAAGTAAGAAGTGCTTTGATGGGCTGGATGTAGCGGGCTGATCGTGTTTGGGAAGGGACTTGTTGGACCCAAGGTGGAACTGAAAGAGGTTCATTAAGAGTTGGAGGCAGAAGAGGAATGCAAAGATTGAAAAAAAAAAAGTGGGTAAGAGGTAGCCTGGCAGACGGATGAGGGGAAGGAGGTACGGAGGTGAAACGGTCCTGAATGGAGAAGAAGAGAAGATCTAAAACAAAGAGAAAAAACATCCGGTTGAGACAAGAAAAATAACATCTCATCATGTGCTGGAACAAAGACAAATTAAAATCCAGTCCTGCAGGAGGCATCAGGTAAATACGGTTCCTGCTAGCATTAGCTCCGCTTGTTTTCCCGATTCAAAAACTTGAAAGAAATGTTAATGCGTTTAAAAAGCCCTTGCAAAACGAAACTGTTAGCTTGTCCAGCTAGCGCTGCGGCTGGAGGCCCTGTTCGCCCCTACCTCACCCCGCGTTTCCCGTTAGGACACTCCGGCCCGGCCATCCTAAGTGGACCTCCTAAGAGCCTGTAGCTCGGCGGCGTTGTGTTCCTGCAGCGCTAATCTCCGCTAATGCTCCGTCTCCTCTTATCCTCTAAATGCTCTCCCGGTATGGGAAGAATGCATCACTTTGTCTCCTTCTTTCTTTCCCCCGCTCCCACCCAGGGTTGACGACTGCTCCTTAACACCACCCGCCCCACAATAACACCGTCCCACCCAGCGGCTACAGTCCCACAAAGGCGCTGACATTTAAGGAGAGTGTCGACTCCTTAAGCCCTTCAAAGGGGGCTTGATGGCGCTGCGGTCCCGATGGAGAAAGAATTTCATTAGTGCCCCTGTGTGGTTTCCTTAACGCCCCGACAATGGGGTTTACACAAACACACTTCAGGGGGGGGTCAAGTGGTGGGCTTTGGGCTTTACAGTACATCGTCAGCTCTCACAACGGGGATTTTCATCGGACTCGAATAGAAGTCGTGTGGAGACTTTCCCTCGGACACGGCCAGCCACCATTCAGCGGTTGCTGAGCCAGTTCGTGTGGAAACCCGGGGGGCTGCTTAGCCCCCCCCCCGCTGTGTTCTCCCGCTTTATTGAGCTTGTCAGAGAGGCCGTCCGTGTCTCCAGGAGGCTGCAGCATATCGCCAGGCCCCGCCTTGTTTGACTAGCAGGGCTGAAATCCGTTTGCAAAGGGCTGGCTGACGCAGGCCAGCCGATGCTGCCCCGTTAGCTCGCTCTGGAATCCGCCTTTACAGGAGAGTCCCGCCGCCGTCCCATCAGAGCCGGCTGGGGTTTGGAATTCTGTGGAAGTTATCGGCATCATTTCAGGGGTTTTAGAGAGTCAGAGTTTAGTTTTTTCTTTCTGTGATTATGTATACATACAGAGTATATATTTTAATGTCATTCAACTCAATTCAAATAATCAAAGCTCCTGCGATGTGATGTCACAGGAGGCAGACATCAAAGCTCATGCATGCTAACCGCTCTCAAAGCTTAATGAGATCATATTTGCCTGTCTCATTTAATCAGATCAATACAAACGTCTTCGTGTTGTCGTCCGTGAACCACCGGGGGCGGGGCTGGTTAGGGGTCACCGCTGAGCTCGCCACCGCTTACTTTAACGATGTAGTAACTCATTGAATATCTAACAGCACCGATTTTCACAGAGATTTATTCATTTTTATGGAATCTATTAAAACTTTCTCGAGCGTCTTTTTTCTCCCGCCGCGCTGATGGATCCAGAATTTGCCCCCTTTCAGTCACCGCTGGTGCCTTTTCTTTCTCCCTCGCCGCCTCCTTCTCGTCTGTTCTAATTTTTTCGTTTTATAAATTTCTTCCATCCGGTTCAGTTTTTTTTTCTTGTGTCGGTGATGAAGCGTCTTAAAAGGAAGTTGGAGACAAAGCACTGACAGGCGTTCATGTGTGTTTAAGGATTATTAGGATGCTACCTCTGAGGCTGCATTCTAAGCATTAAAGCCGATATTGATGACATGAAAGCCTCAGAATGATTGGCTCAGAGGCGGCCGTCAGGAAGCCAGACTTTCAGCGCCTTTAACAGCATGTGAACTTTCTAACTCGGCACCTCGCCGTCTTTTTCTCGGCCTGCGACCCGCCATCTGCTTCTCATTCACCTTTGCAGGAAATCCTCTCCGACCAATCAAATCGCAGGTTAATCTACCAGGCGTCTATTGCCGTGGCACGAAGGACGGAGAGGCATGAGGCTGGGAGATTCTCACCGTTACGGTTTACCACCGGCGGCTTCTTTCCATCTTTCCATCGTTTACTGATCAGCCTTTTCTAAATGTTGTTGCTGAGTTTGGCTCGATGTTCAGTTGAAGTTCTTTTAATTTGAACTCTTGCTGCTGGTTATAAGAACGTCCTTTTTCTTTTCTCCGTTTTCACCCTTAACTGCTGGCAAGCAGCGCTTTCGTTCTCGCATTTGGACGTCTTATCTTATTCAGGATCGTTCTGGATCAGTCAGAGTCTCGTTTCCCTCCAGCGGTACTTTCCAGGCGTGTGTGTGAACAAAGCACAGAGTGTTTTGTTAAAGTCATATATATATATGCAGCAAGGCGGAGGCAGTCCCCGGGAATCCCCTCCTTTGGGTTCTGCAGGCCCGGCTCCTCTGGGTGTCATTAAATTGATCCAGAGTGAGACCTCCTTCCTCTGTTGCTTGTGTGATCTGTCTGTATTTCCTTTCTTTAACCTTTACCTCCTCTCTTCTTCTGCAGAGCTTAATCCCAAAGGTAAGTGTTTGGCTTGTAGCGCTGGATAGAGTAGAACAAGGCGAACGCGCACACACACACACACACACACACGCACACACACACTACAGTATATACAGGAAGAGACCGCTGCCTACTGTTTATGTTCCTGTAATGTGATACTTGGCAAGAGTCTGTACACACATACTTCTACACTTTATGGAATGAGTAAATATAAGTTTTTATCCTTTTATGCGCTGCAATTACAGAGAAATATCATCTGTTTCTCATGCAGGAATACACATGCGCGCACACACACACACACACACACACACACGTTCCAGCAGTAGTTCCCGGTCATCAGCCACTGTTTGTTTTAGTCAGTCTGAGTTTGTGTGCTTTGATAGAGAATAGGATGTTCTGTAATCTATAGTGGGTTTATAGAGGCCCTGCAGTAGCACACACACATGCACGCGCACACACACACACACATCAAATCTGGGCCACTTTAGCATTTAGCACATAGCATCTGTGACCTTCACTTTGCGTCACACGAACAGGCTCCGCCTGATTGGTTGTTCAGATACAAGCAAATAAAAGAAGAGAAACGTTCTTCCCGTTTCTCTTTCTTTGTGACAATCGCAGACAGCGCCACCTGCTGGGCCGGAGAGTCACTTCCTGTTATTGGCCGCAGAACACGTCAGTCATCGTAATCTTCGCGATGCGTTCAAGTGCCGGGATGCAGGAGTCTGTCTTCGCTGCGGCTCGTCTCTTCATGTCACGCTGGTGTTACATCATATAAATGTCACATTTCTGACATACTTTAAGAGAGAAACACGAAACGCGTTCATCCTGCATCAAAGGAAAAAGAATTTCCACTATCAGTCATCCGCAAATCCACACATGGACTTTGTGGCTCTCGCCGGGGCCTTTAACGCAAATCACCGCTGAACAAAAGCTGCACCGAGGATGTGTGTGTGTGTGTGTGTGTGAGACAGAGGAAACGATAGAATGCTACACACAGAGAATGAGTCTGTGTGTACATGAAGTATCCACAGGCGCGTTTGATCCACACACGGCTGACATCACTGCAGCTGTGGTTAAAAACCCGATCCTGCACAGTGGTCCGCTACTCAAATAAAGCTTGTGGTCTCTTTCTCTTCCCCCTCACACACACACACACACACACACGTGCGCGCACACAGATAATTGGAATCAGGCGAGGCAGTGGAGGTACAGCAGTTTTAAAACGCCGCGTGTGAAGCTTCTGCCGAGGTCCGCGTCACCAAGATGAAGCTGAAGCTCCGGAAACCAGCCACTGAGCAGCCAGTCCCGACGATGCAACTCGCGTTGGTTGCCATGGCAATGCAGGCAGATTCTGCTCTGGCTCAAGCCCGAGCTGTGTTTGACCTTCCAGTGTCTGGAGTCAGGTCGGTTTTCTAATTGATCCTCGTTGGAGTGTGGCGGCCATCGATTGGTGCAGGATACGCCTTCCGTGTCTGTAATGTTTCCCGTGACCTTGTAGCACCAGGTTTGTCGATTCCTGGGGGGGGTTACGATCTGACACGCACACACGCACACGGGTCACAGGTAAATCTGTGTGGAGGGTGTGACCTGCCGAGATGAGATTTAAGTTCAAAGAGTTGAGAGGCGTCTCCACAAACGTCTCCTGCTCAGCTTTCAGGTAACAGAAACCAAACTCTCGAATCCCACCTCCATGATCGCCTCTGAATTTTAAGTCCTCTACTTTTGAGGATGTTCTTGAGGATGAAGGTGGGAACACCAGCGACGATGATGATGATGATGCGGGTTCGTAAAGCGTCCGACCTTCTGTTGGGCTCGTCGGAGGCGAGTCGCCGCTGAACCTTTCACCGGCCGAGGAGAGAACGCCCGGTCCCTCTTCCTCCATAAAGCTTCCACCTTCCTCCCCTCCTCTCTTCTCTCCTCTTTTCCTTGGCGTCGCTTTTTTCTCTCGCCTCCATTCATAAATTCAAACCGGATTCGATTATTCACAAAACCACAGGATAATTGTCTGAAGAGGGGCGTCGTCTTTCAGGTAGTGACTATCTGTAATCACCCGGAATGTCCCAGCCCCCGTCCCGTCCCCCCGTCCCGCCACGGATGTCATTCCTCTTCCAGCTCTCTCTCTCACGCTGCTTTCTTTCCACTCGTTTTTTCTCTCGTTGGCTCTCTGCTTCCCTCGCTCCATCTCTTCCTAACAACTCTTTTCCTCCATCCTTTCCTTCTCTCTGTTTTTCTAGCTAAGTGTAGATTTCTGCCAAGCTCAGCACCGCTGCTCATAGTCTGCCTTTCACCCTCCTCCTCCTCCTCCTCCTCCCTTTTCTTCGTTCAGAAAACGTCCTTTTGACAGACCTGGTGTTGACGTTGAGCCTCCGGGACTCGCAGCTCTCAGATACTCGTGTAATCTGAACGTCTGCAGTGTTGACTGTGTTAACAAATGTTAGCCTAGCTGCTGTTTGGAGAGAAAGCGCCGCCCGATCCGTCGCTGGGGGAATGTGGCGGCGAACGGGAGGTGGTCTACGGCTGTAAAAGGAATGACCCGCAGCGTTTTACCCAAATGAAACGGCTCGTTCTCACCTCCTATCGGACAGAAGAATGGAGGTTACTTTCAGCGTTTGTTAGCCTTCCTCTCGGTGACTTACTAAAAGCGTTAGCATATGCCCCGTCGTTAGCTAGGAGCACAAAGAACAAACAAAATGAAGGAACAGTTATTTGCGAAGGCGGCTTTTCATAGGTTGGCGTGTTTTCTTTTTGTCAGGCGTTCCCAGGGTTCTCCAGTCCAGGTTCAGGCTTCCTCTGGTGCTGGTGTGCGTTCCTTCCTCTCCGGCCAAAACCACCAAGTTTAAGATCACCGTGGACACCAACCGGGCCCCGGTCGACCTCAACGCCATTTTCCCAGGTGAAACACACACACGCGAGACGCTCACACACTTGACTTTGGCAGCCTGGCCTTGGCGGCAGCTTCCAAACATTCCTGAAATCGATTTTATTGCTTCCTGTGTGGCCGGTGCATCGACGGAGGAGGGGCTAACGGGATTAGCCCGAAATCTATGACTACATTTTAATAAAGTTCTATTTTAACAGGGTGAGTCAACAAGTGAACACTGGGTTGGTTGACGGGGGCGATAAAGCTGCTGGACCACTATGGTTTTATGTTCCCAGAAGGTCTAGCCCTGAGGAGCGACACTGTGGCCACTAGAGGGCGCTCGTTTTATGTCGCACACAGAATCAAACCGCTTTCCTAATGGTTCGTCATCCTGATAGGCTGTCCTATCTGCCTCATCACGTCTCTCTCTCTCTCTCCCCGCAGAGTTCTCAGGAGATCCGAAAGATAAGGACGGGAACAGTTTGGCTTTCCACTTCCTGTCGGGAGCCTCGGTTACCGTGGTGGCCTCCGAGACCTCCCGTGAGTCCCGGGCGCCGGTTTACCTGCATGCAGGCGTCTGTTAAATACCTTCTGATCCGGGTCGTTTCTCTGTCTGCAGAGCGTTACCGTGTCCACGGCGACGGCTTCGACGACCTTTGGCTGGTGGCGAAGGAGCTGGTCCAGAGGCTCGACCGGCAATTCTCCGACCTGGGGGCCAAAGACTTCAAGAAGAGCTTCAGCGGCCCGCTGCCGCTGCAGGACTACTTCCTGTCTGTAGACCACCACTTCCAGGTACGCAGGCGCACACACCTGGGGGGGGTCTAAAGGTCGTGTCTGCTGCAGGTCGTGTGTCCATGATGGTGACCACGCCTCCTCTCGTTCCTGGTTTTGTCCCTTAGTTGCGCGTCAGTGCTCAGCAGTACCAGGACCTGCTGTCGGAGCGGGCCGTCCAGTTCAGGGCCATCCAGCGCCGCCTGCTGACCCGATTCAAGGACAAAACCCCGGCCCCCCTGCAGAACCTGGACACACTGCTGGACGCCACGTACAACCAGGTTAGACACACACACGCGCGCGCACACACACACACACACACACTCACAACAATGAATGTATGCTGTGCAGATTTACAGTGTGAGAGTTGTGTTGGGTTGATTTATCTCTAAGTGATTAACTATGAGCTCACACTCTGTTTGGAACAAACACACACTGAAACACAAACACACACTGAAACACACACTGAAACACACACTGAAACACACACTGAAACACACACTGAAACACAAACACACACACTGAAACACACACTGAAACACGCCTCCTCTCGTTCCTGGTTTTGTCCCTTAGTTGCGCGTCAGTGCTCAGCAGTACCAGGACCTGCATTAACTCAAGTGGTTCGCTCCAGACCGACAGGTTGGTGGTAGCAAATTGTTTTAACAGCTTTTTCACCACTATTGCCACCCTGTTGGTCAGCAAACTACCCCCGCATTCAGGTCTGTACGGTTCTGACCACATCCAGACTCACTATGAGAAGCTAGGTGCTAAAAAGGACACTTTCTCTTTCACACCTGTAAATACCGTTGATGTGCTAAAACAACTAATTGCCCTTCAACCTAACAAGGCCACAGGCCTTGACAACATACCCACCCGGTTCCTCAGAGACGCAGCTGTCTCTATCGCCCCCGTGGTAACCCATCTGATAAATTTATCCATCAATCAGTGCCACGTCCCACAGGAATTCAAGACGGCGCGGGTTATCCCTCTGTATAAAAAAGGAAACAAATTAGAACCTGGCAACTACCGCCCTGTTTCCATCCTTTGTTCCATCTCAAAGGTTATGGAGAGAATAATCCAGGAGCAAATCAACCGCTACCTCGCCGAGCATAACCTGCTCTTTGAATTCCAATCAGGCTTCAGAACATCCCACTCCACTGACACGTGCCTCATATATCTGACCGACTACATTAAGCGTGAAGTAGACTCGGGCAAGTATTGCGGCATGGTTATGCTGGACCTCCAGAAGGCCTTTGACACGGTCAACCATTCAATCCTATTGAATAAACTAGGGGCGATTGGTTTTGATAGCACATCAACAAACTGGATGAAATCGTACCTTGAGGGACGAGAACAAATGGTAGACATAAACGGAACCTTGTCCTCGTCCCTCCCGGTAAGCTGCGGGGTTCCTCAAGGCAGCATTCTGGGGCCGTTACTGTTCCTCCTATACATTAACGACATGAATGCTGCCTGTAACTGCAAATTGTTCCTGTTTGCTGATGACTCAGCACTCCTGATTTCGGGAGAGGACAAAGTGCAGGTTGAGGAGGCTCTCAGCTCTGAGCTCACCAGAATCCGTACTTGGCTTACCGATAACAAACTGTCACTACATCTTGGTAAAACCGAATCGATTCTTTTTGGGTCTAAACACTCTCTGCGTGAGATAAATGTTAATGATTTCAAGGTCACAGTCGATAATACAGTCATCTCCAGCAAAGAAGAGATTACCTATTTGGGCTGTGTTCTTGACAAATACCTGTCTGGCGATAGTATGGCAACTAAGGTGATCAAAAAAGTCAATCAGAGAACAAGATTTTTGGGCAGAATGTCTGCTTTTGTCTCCGGACGCTTGCTGCAGCCCTCGTTCAGCCCCTCTTTGACTATGCTAGCACCTCCTGGTATTCAAACATCAAAATGTCCCTGAAAACCAGGCTCCAAACCTCCCAAAACAAACTGATTCGGCTACTCCTCAATCTGGGGCCCATGACCCACCTTCTTCCTGGACATTTTGCTAGCCTAAAATGGCTCAGGGTAGAAGACAGGGTTAAACAACTCAAAATGGGATTGGCATTTAAAATAGTCAATGCAGCTCTGCCCTCAGTCCCCTCAATCCCTGCATACCTGACGGAACACCTCCACAGATTTAGTGACACCCACAGCCACAACACTAGAGGGAGCTCAAACAACAACCTGATTACCCCCTCCTATAGGACTAACATGGGTAAATCATCTTTCTACAATACGGCCACCCAAGGGTGGAACGGATTGACTCCCGCCCTCAAAACATGCACCTCTTTGGCCTCCTTCAAAAAGGCCCTAAAAACACACCTTTCAGGGGGACAGAAACGGAGATAGTCATCACGACTCTCTCCGGGTCAAACCCCCCCTCCTTTTTTTTTGTCCACCTATGTTGCACGTATTAATTGCTTTAGTAATTTATTGTAATTTATGTAAGTTATTTATTGTCATCTCGCATCAGTGGTGTAATTTATTTTAGATTAATTGTTAGTTTGCACTGGCGGTGTAATAACATTTTATTTTTGTCTTTCTAATGTTACGTTGCATCAATTGCGTAATTTAATATTGGATTTATTTTTATTTGTATTGTTATTTGTATTGTTTTTTGTG
This sequence comes from Brachionichthys hirsutus, assembly GCF_040956055.1. Classification (NCBI taxonomy): domain Eukaryota; kingdom Metazoa; phylum Chordata; class Actinopteri; order Lophiiformes; family Brachionichthyidae; genus Brachionichthys; species Brachionichthys hirsutus. Next base: position 918,703 of record NC_090899.1, read on the forward strand.
GATGATTTATGTACGAAGGACTTTCAACGGAAACAAGCCCGCAAGGGCTTTTTTGAAATGCTCCTCTTAGACAGGATGTTTGACGTTATTTGTACTGTAATACATGCTACTGTTTGACTGTACTTGTACTGTAATACATGCTACTGTGTGACTGTACTTGTACTGTAATACATGCTACTGTGTGACTGTACTTGTACTCTAACATTCTATCTAATAAATATATTCATCATCATCACACACACTGAAACACAGACTGAAACGCACACTGAAACACACACACACACACTGAAACACACACTGAAACACACACTGAAACACAAACACACACACTGAAACACAGACTGAAACGCACACTGAAACACACACTGAAACACAAACACACACACTGAAACACACACTGAAACACAAACACACACTGAAACACACACTGAAACACAAACACACACTTGCATGAACAAAGACAGAACCTGTTACAGATGCTGCGTGTGTGTGTGTGTGTGTTGTGATGGAAATTGATGACGTTCTAACTCAAAATAAACAGCTTCACCTGCTTGTTGCCAGGCAACCGCTTCATCTCCTGAGCTCTTTAGCCGCGGAGCTGAAGGTGTTTCATTCATGAACTCGTGCTCAGCTGTTTGCAGGCCAGACCAATCAAATGTGCTGCTTCAGGTTCCTCCTGGCCTCTGTGCACAGGTATAACACCTGTTACAACACCTGTTACAACACCTGGTATAACACCTGGTACAACACCTGTTACAACACCTGGTATAACACCTGGTACAACACCTGTTACAACACCTGGTATAACACCTGGTACAACACCTGTTACAACACCTGGTATAACACCTGGTATAACACCTGGTACAACACCTGGTGTAACACCTGGTACAACACCTGGTGTAACACCTGGTACAACACCTGGTACAACACCTGGTACAACACCTTAACACCTGTTATAACACCTGGTGTAACACCTGTTTGTAGGTGAGTCGTGACGTCGGGAGACCCGTCGCCGTGGCGCTGGCGTTCTGATGCCGGTGCGCTGCCGGTGTTCTCTCCCGTCCTTCC
>NC_090899.1:924770-932270 GCF_040956055.1 Brachionichthys hirsutus
ATACGGTGGAACGGAACATCCGGGTCTGCAGCCGGAGCCGGAACCGATGGGTTTGAGGGCCGAGGCTGGAAAACGTTCCTGTCTGTCGAGCGAGTCAAAGCCAAGGCGTCAGATATCGGCCAATGAGCACGCTGCTGCAGAAACACGCGGGTCATGGTAAGAAGTGTCGAGTGGGCGGGGCAGAGGAAGCCGTTCAGACGAGAGGTCACGTTCCAGCCGTGATTTATCGGGTTTTCAGTCGCATTGCTCAAAAACAACCGGACAGTATTCCGGCGAAAGAGTTACAAACGGGCCGCTAGAAAACCGGTCAAGTCTGAGAGCGGAGCGGGTGCGTGTGTGTGCGCGTGTGTGCGCGTGTGTGCGCGTGTGTGCGTGTCACAGAGAGCGCGGCGGCCTCACGACGCCAAGCCGAGGATATTTATCTTGTTGCAGAGAATTCCCAGAGTTCTCCTAATTTTTTTCCCCTCGTTCTCTCCGCCTTTCACTCGCTCCTCTCTTCCTCTCCTCTGTCCTTCAAAGGCGGCCATTGAGAGAAAAGCAAACAGACATGGTGGGGGCAGCGCACACACACACACACACACACACACACACACACTTCCTGCCGCCAAGGGTGTGTTTATAGGTACAACTTATTCCGTGTGGTTTATGGAGTTAGTCTGCAGTGTTTGTGTGTGTGTTCACGATTACCAACGTGTGATCCTGTGTGTGTTTAACGCTCATTACAAAGCCGGCCGTGTGTTTGGCGGCGTCATTAAGCTTTGTTAGCGGTTAGCATCTCGGGGAGCTAGGTCTTAGCTTCCAGCCGCCACGGTTGTGCGTCTGTGGGATTTTGACTCCGCTTGCCAAAACTCCTTAAGTCCAAATTAGTGTCATTTTCACTGGGACCACAACCAAAACCGTCACCTCAGACCTGGCTCCGGCTCCGTGTGTGCGTGTGCGTGTGTGCGTGTGCGTGTGTGCGTGTGCGTGTGCGTGTGTGTGTGTGTGTGTGTGATGGCCTCTCGGGTCTCTCCTCGGTCTGGACTGCATCAAGTGTGTGGTTTAACGTCGGACCGTTGGGACACCAGGTTGCGTGTAGGTGTACAAGGGTACAAGTACGTGTTTGTGTTTCACTCTGTGTGTGTGCGTGTCCCAAACTGGGATCAAATATTTTCCTCTCTTTCCCTGCTGGAGGTAAATCTTTACTTTCATCAGATCTTCTGGGATTAGAAAGTGCCGGATGGTCGATGGAGCATCGCAGCAGCGTTGTTCGATTTGAGGATGCAGGATTGTTTGATGCCTTCAGGGACTGTAGGAAAAGACGGCTCTCTTATCCTCTCGATATTAAAATGGCAGTGGGATCCAAAGCAAAACTTGTCAGGACTCACCAAACATGAATTAATAATTGTACCTTTGATTTTTTTTTTCCTGATAGTTCCCTGTTTATTGTTCCCATGGAAACCTGATGTTTTTAAATGTTCCCCTGAATCATTCATTCTTTTATGAATACTAGCGATGGACTTTCCTTTCATCCTCACGCCCTGCTGAACGCACTCAGGATTAGGTAGCGCGTTTTAACAGCCCTTCTCCACACAGGCTGTTAGCTTTACTGGAACAGCGGAGGAGATCCAGCTGGTTGTCACGGAGACAGCTGAAGCTGATAGATCACATGATCAAAGAAGCTCGGCTTTGTTCCGCTGCTCTGATGGTTCGATATGGCCGCCATCGCTGCCATGCTGTTTGTGTTAGCGGCATTAAACACTACAATGCTATCGACGACTAAACCACGTTTAATTACAGGCGGACTCATCAGAGCCTGAGAACATCGCCACGGAAACATCAGAGCGTGGTTGGCTTTCCCGTTTCATCATACTCGTAAATTAATTTAATCGTTTTGGAGTAGAACAATCTCATCAACAAAATCCTTCTTGTTTTTGTGGCTTCTCCTCTGATCGCTGGTTTCTGTTCCACTTCAAATTGTCCACAAAGACAATCGGCAGCCAATCGGCTGCGGCTTCCTCACAACGAGCTGACATCATGTCCTTTTGTTCTCCGTCAACAAGCTCCGGCTGATTTCTCTGTCTATTGTTTCCTCGTGTGGCAAGAAAGAAACAAACAGCATTCAGATGACAAACTGTAGGGCAAGGCCTCCAGATGGGCCCCCCCGAGGATGAGGCTTTTCAAAGTGCTGGTAAAAAGACCCAGACCCCCTCCTTCGAGCATCTTCTGCCCAAATTGGGAAAAAAAAAAAACAACAACCAAAGACTGATTTCTTGAGCTGCTCTTTAACTAAACCGTTCACAGCAGTGGACCGTTTCACCGTGTGAACCTGGACCGTTTCACAGTGTGAACCTGGACCGTTTCACCGTGTGAACCTGGACCGTTTCACCGTGTGAACCTGGACCGTTTCACCGTGTGAACCTGGACCGTTTCACCGTGTGAACCTGGACCGTTTCACCGTGTGAACCTGGACCGTGTCACCGTGTGAACCTGGACCGTTTCACCGTGTGAACCTGGACCGTTTCACCGTGTGAACCTGGACCGTTTCACCGTGTGAACCTGGACCGTTTCACCGTGTGAACCTGGACATTTTCACCGTGTGAACCTGGACATTTTCACCGTGTGAACCTGGACCGTGTCACCGTGTGAACCTGGACCGTTTCACCGTGTGAACCTGGACCTTTTCACCGTGTGAACCTGGACCGTGTCACCGTGTGAACCTGGACCGTTTCACCGTGTGAACCTGGACCGTGTCACCGTGTGAACCTGGACATTTTCACCGTGTGAACCTGGACCGTGTCACCGTGTGAACCTGGACCGTGTCACCGTGTGAACCTGGACCGTTTCACCGTGTGAACCTGGACCGTTTCACCGTGTGAACCTGGACCGTTTCACCGTGTGAACCTGGACCGTTTTACCGTATGAACCTGGACCGTGTCACCGTGTGAACCTGGACCGTTTCACCGTGTGAACCTGGACCGTGTCACCGTGTGAACCTGGACCGTGTATAGCACGTGATTTAAGTGAGGATTTAGAGATTTAAATCATTCATGATGTTGAGCTGCTGTGGATTGTGGGTAAATATCACATAGCCCTGCTGGCTGGGGGGGGTGGGGGAGTGGTTACTACTGATGATGTCATCAGTATGTTCCTTGTTATTGGTGGACCACCTCACAGACCTTCATCACGCATCGGACGTTCTCGTGTTGACCTCCGGACATTCATTTTAAGGTCAACGTTAAATATCAACATGGACCAATCAGAATCAGTCTGAGCCCTCGGAGCAGAACACCTGTGTGATGACCTGTGTGATGACCTGTGTGATCACCTGCACACCGTTCACACACTCGCCTTTAATACATAATGTTTAATGTATGTCCATAGAGCATGTATGTAATCAATCGTGTGTGTGTGTGTGTGTGTGCCTCTGCACCACATGCTTGTGCACGTGTGCAGCCTGGGAGGTTAGTATGAACTGTTAATGACAGACCTGTGTGTGTGTGTGTGTGTGTGTGTGTGTAATGAGTAGAGAGAGAGGTTCTGTGTGATTATAGGCCTCCTCACAGGACCAGAACGACTAAATATGGCTTCAGACTAAACACTGCGCACACACACACACGCACACACACACACACACACACCACAGACCACATACACACTGGCAGTGACGTGCACATATGAAGAGAAATGTCTGAATATAGCTTGAGGCCGTTTGTGTGATCACAGGAGAGACAGGAGTTGTGTTCAGTGTGTTTGTGTTGCGTTGTCACGCGTGGTGACGAACGCCGCCACGCGTCCAGAGTCGCGTTGGGTTGTGTGTTTGTGTTGCGTTGCCACGCGTCCAGAGCCACGTTGGGTTGTGTGTTTGTGTTGCGTTGCCACGCATCCAGAGCCGCGTTGGGTTGTGTGTTTGTGTTGCGTTGCCACGCGTCCAGAGCCGCGTTGGGTTGTGTGTTTGTGTTGCGTTGCCACGCATCCAGAGCCGCGTTGGGTTGTGTGTTGCGTTGCCACGCGTCCAGAGCCGCGTTGGGTTGTGTGTTTGTGTTGCGTTGCCACGCATCCAGAGCCGCGTTGGGTTGTGTGTCTGTGTTGCGTTGCCACGCATCCAGAGCCGCGTTGGGTTGTGTGTTTGTGTTGCGTTGCCACGCGTCCAGAGCCGCGTTGGGTTGTGTGTTTGTGTTGCGTTGCCACGCATCCAGAGCCGCGTTGGGTTGTGTGTTTGTGTTGCGTTGCCACGCGTCCAGAGCCGCGTTGGGTTGTGTGTTTGTGTTGCGTTGCCACGCATCCAGAGCCGCGTTGGGTTGTGTGTTGCGTTGCCACGCGTCCAGAGCCGCGTTGGGTTGTGTGTTTGTGTTGCGTTGCCACGCATCCAGAGCCGCGTTGGGTTGTGTGTTTGTGTTGCGTTGCCACGCATCCAGAGCCGCGTTGGGTTGTGTGTTTGTGTTGCGTTGTCACGCGTCCAGAGCCGCGTTGGGTTGTGTGTTTGTGTTGCGTTGCCACGCGTCCAGAGTCGCGTTGGGTTGTGTGTTTGTGTTGCGTTGTCACGCGTCCAGAGCCGCGTTGGGTTGTGTGTTTGTGTTGCGTTGCCACGCGTCCAGAGTCGCGTTGGGTTGTGTGTTTGTGTTGCGTTGTCACGCGTCCAGAGCCGCGTTGGGTTGTGTGTTTGTGTTGCGTTGCCACGCGTCCAGAGTCGCGTTGGGTTGTGTGTTTGTGTTGCGTTGCCACGCGTCCAGAGTCGCGTTGGGTTGTGTGTTTGTGTTGCGTTGCCACGCATCCAGAGCCGCGTTGGGTTGTGTGTTTGTGTTGCGTTGTCACGCATCCAGAGCCGCGTTGACATGACGCCGCCTGCTGGGTCCAAACGGGGTGTGTGACACCGTGTCTCTGACTCACCAGCAGACTTCAGGTTTACTTTGACTTTATGAAGGTTTGACCTGAACACGCACACACACGCACACACACACACACGCACGCACACACACACACACACACACACACACAGCCCACAGCTGTTCTGCTGAAAGTCAGATCACGTGCTATTAATACACTCTCACTGACCGTGTGGGAGGTTGTCAGAGTGTGTGTGTGTGTGTGTGTGTGTGTGTGTGTTAGCTGATTTAAGTGCCTTGCTTAAGGGTAGAGTGTATCTGTTTGAACTGTGACCCTGACCATACTTTATAACAGCTGTGCCAGGCCTCTTTATGAGGTGTGTGTGTGTGAGAGAGAGAGAGAGAGAGAGAGAGGCCCCTCCCTCCCCCCCTGTGGTTGAACAGGAAGTATTTCATTAATACACACATGGAGGTTTTTATAGATGATCTGAGCGCGTCACGCTTCATGTTCAGAACTTTGTTGTGACTGCGATGGATTTGTTGGAATGCTGTCAGTGCTAACGAGCTAACGGCTAACATGGCGCTAAATACACTTCCAGAAAGACGTATCCATTCCCGCGTTCCAGGTGCGGACCGGCTCAGACGGACACGTAGACACAACCTGGATATTTCTGGACCCGTCTCGTCCGGGCCAAAGCCTCCGGCCCGGCCCCTTCCAGAAACCCTTCATCTGACCAAACCCCCTCATTATTTCAGTCCTGGGTGGGCCTGAGTAGTGTGTGTGTGTGTGTGTGTGTGTGTGTGTGAGGTCACCTCTGAACCTGTCGAGGTCAGCTCCTGCAGCCCGGGAGTACCGGCGGCCTGGGACCCAGGCTGGGTGTCACTGTGGTGGGCCGTGCTTTATAATTGAGTCCCCTGCTGTCTGGGGCCTCCAGGGCCTCAGGACCACCCAGCCCTACCTCAGTGTGTGTGTGTGTGTGCGTGTTCGTGTGTGTCTGTCGGCGTGCAGCGGTTCATCCACCGGTGTGTTTTTACTTTAACCCCTGAAGAAGAGGTATATTCATCACGAGGGAGGGGCGTCCTGGCAACGGTGGAGGCGGGGCAGCCTCTCTCACACCGACCTATCAGAGGAGAATAAAGCTCTTTGTTCGTGACCGTGTGAACACGCGTGTGGAAGAGAAGCAGAGGGCCTCTCTCTCCCCCTCTCTCTCCCGCTCTCTCTCGCTCTCTTAGCCGTCCTAGAGTAAACACCAGCGTTGAGCCGGCTCTTTGGCGGCGCGGGACAACCTCGTAAATCACGCCGCCGTGTTTTAGCGCGGCTGAACGGCGGCCTGTTGAAGCGCCTCCGACAAGGAAGCCCTTCACAAAAGGAGACTTTTGTTTTTTTAGCGAGGCGACCCCTGACCCCTTCTCACTCCTTCTGTCCTCACCTACGAGATGTTTGGCTCACACTCGTCCAGTCATTTCTGCTTTATGCTAATTGTTTGCTAACAAACAAACAAACATTCATTTCAAATCTAACTCAAACTATCCTTTCCTCTCGTAAGCAATAAACTAAAAAAACTTCTAAATCCCAAACGTGTGATGTCACCTGTGATGTCACCTGTGGGTGGACTCGGATTCAACGACGGCCTGATTGGGGTCTGGAGGTCAGAGGTCACCTGTTTCGTACCTTCAGGCAGTGAAACATGTCATTTCCTCAGCATAAGATTGGCCCGTGATGTCATCAAACTGCGCCAATAATCAAGTTGATGTGTGAGTGGGCGTGTCTGAGTTGGGACGGGACGCTGGGACAGACGGTGGGGGGGGGGGGGGGTTCCTGATCCTATCAGCTCACCCCCCCTTTACCTCCACTTGAGTAAACAGCAGCCTCTCTTTGTCTCATTCCTTCACTCTCTCCATCTCTGTTTTCATCTCTGACTCGCTCCCGTCTTATCGGCGGGGGTGTAGACAGACGCCGTTATCGGTCGTGTGTTCTTGTTTTGACCACAGACAGTAGCGGTTAGCGCCCGTCGCTCCATCAGAGATGCCGATCGCTCCAGATCTCCGTCTCCTCCAGGCCTCCTCGTCTGCGGCTTGTTTTCCTCCCCGAGCACCGGCGGCCTCGCTTTGTGTTTCGGCTACCTGAACGTAAATGCTACGCTAGCATGTGGCAGGATAGCGCAGGTCTCCTCTCCTCCATCCTCTTCCTCCCTGCTGCTCCTTCGTCTTTCAGGCGTCTTCGTTGTTTCTCGCCTCCAGCGACTGATTGTTTGTTTGTTTGTCGAACGAACGAACAAACCAAATGTCAACGAGGACCCGCCCATCTGCCCCTGATTGGCCCGCTCTGGCGATGCCTGAGGGGGCTGCTGTAAAACGCTTGGCTCCCTCTCTCCCTCTCTCTCTCTCCCTCCCTCGTCCCATCTTCGTCCAGGGAACCAGAGACGTCTTCTGCCACGTTGCTCTCTGCCAACCAGCCTGGCGTGTGGCTTGGAGTTCATCCACGCTGCGTGCTGTGGCTAACAGCAGGAGGCGTCTGATCGCTCTCTCTCTCTCTCTCTCTCTCTCTCTCTCTCTCTATAGTGTGTATTTATCATATCCATTATTGTATGTTTTTTATAGCGCTGACTTTTCATCTGAAATGGTTTCATGTGCTGAAGCTAATCTGCGCTACACGGATGGACCAATCACAGCCGGGCAGCTTTCCGGCCGGTAC
>NC_090899.1:934770-937759 GCF_040956055.1 Brachionichthys hirsutus
GTGCCTGTGTTTGTGATTGTAACTGGGATTAATGGCATTAAGTGAATTAGCAGTCATCAGTCACGTCCTTAACGTTAAAACAAACAGGTGTGCAGAGGAGCTTCTATTTTCAGAAACACAACACACTCTAAACAGAACCCCCCTTGACTGGTGTGTGTGTGTGGGGGGGGGGGGGGGGCTGCTCTTCGTCACTCTCCTCCCTGGTGACCACCTGAAGGGTCGGATCAATGTGACTAAAGCCTCACGTTAAACCCTTTGAGACAAACCAAACGGGCTTCGGTTAGGAGAGTGATGATGATGAGGAGGAGGAGTCAAGGTCGTCGAGTCTAACCTTCATCCTGCCCTCTATCGACCCTTTGGAAGGCAGAAAGCAGTCCTTTCTCGTCCGTCTCCATCTCTTGTCTCTCATTTCGTCCTCGTTGTTTTTACCAGGTGTCGCGTTTCTCTTGCATTTCATTATTATTTTCCACGTTCACGTACAGGAGGAGGAGCTTCGTTCATATTGTGACTTAAAGTTCTGAAGCTCCATTCAGATCACAGAATCCTTTACACCATGGTTGGAGCTATTATCGCAGTAATTGAACGTATTTAAATCTGGCGACGCCCGAGCGTTGGAAACTGAAATAAAGTGTAATTGCTGCTTGCTGAGCTTTGCCAAACGCAGGTTTTCCCGTATTCCGCTGATTTATTCTGTGGCTGCGGGGAGGATTTGTCCCCCTGGAGACCGACAGTAACACATTGTTCTCCCCGAGCCGCTACTCCGGCGTCTCCGATGACTTTCCCAGCGATGGTGAGGACGTCAGGACTGAGGGATCACCGTCTGGACCGTTACCTGTCTCTCTGGAAGTCCTCCAGGGTCTTGTGCTCGGCCCGGGAACGTTTTATCTGCGGATATCCAGCGATCCGGTCAAACCTGATATTTCCGGCCTGAATTAGCAGAATAAAGCTCCTGAGTGGTTGGACATCTTCTCGTCCTCGTCCCAACACAGTCGTCAGCGAGTCAGACAATCGGCCTCTTGTTTCGGGCTACGGGAAGCAGACGTCGCTCCCATTTCGGCATTAGCCAGAACTTTGTGTTCGTTTGTCTCCCTGGCCTCCGTCCAGGTCGGCTCCGCTGCTTTCTATTTTCCTACGCAGCATGAAGGCCACACGCCTAAACCATGTCCCGCTGTCGTTGATAACCTGGTGAGGGGTCGTAGTGAGAGCAGGTCACCACCCCCCCTCCCTCACCTGCTTCCTCTCCCTCCTCCCGCCCCCCCCCTCTCTTCTCATTCATTGTTGTCTCTGCTTGTCTTTCCACTCTTTTCTTGTCTTTTTAATATCAGCGTTCTTCTCTATCATCATCTCGTCTCCTCAAGCTCCTCCCCCCCCATCTCCCTCTCTCTCTCCTGCTCTCTCCCGCTCTCTCTCTTTCTCTCTGTCATCATCATTGCAGGGTTGATTACCTGTTATTATGGTTCATTAGGGGCTTATCAGCATGGCGGCTACCTGAGGGATGAGGGGGGGGGGTCCTGGGGGGGTGAGGAGATCCCTATCGTGTGTGTGTGTTTGATCTACTACGACTACTACTGTACATACTTCTTGTCCCATGAGGGGTCGCCACAGCAACCCAACCCCCCCCCCCCCCCCCCCTGCTCTCACTCACAATGTCATCTGAAACATCATATTCCAAGGAGCTTCCTGTCTCACCTCATCTGTTAGTCTATGCATCACCATGGCAACAAAAAGGGGCCCAGAGCAGATCCCTGGTGCATCCCACCTCTACACTAAACTCCTGTTACTCCTAGCACACCAGAGCACCTCTGCTCCGTTCCTCTGGCATCTTCTTCCCCTCTAGCATCGTACTACAGCCCCGTCAAACTCTACAGCTTCCTCTCCTCGACACTTCCACACCTCCACAGGTATGCCGTCCGGTCCAACTGCCTTCCCGTTCTTCATCCTCTTCATCGCCTTTCTAACTTCACTCATGCTAATCTTCGTCACTTCCTGGTCCACAACAGGAGCCTCTCCTCCCCCTCATTCATTCATTCAAAATGTAAAAAGTGTTAAACTCCTTGACCTTTGAACTCCTCTCGCCTCCTCAGGGCTGGGAGGAGAGCTGCGACGCCGCCATCTCCCACCTCCTGCGGACCTGCCTCTCGCGGAGCCCCAAGGACCAGGCCACCTCCCTGGCCCACATGGGAGGCCCCGTGCTCGGCCTCCCCCGCGACACCTCCCGCCTGAAGAAGCACATCGCCCTGCTGTGTGACCGCATCGCAAAGGGAGGCCGCCTAAGCCTGGCCTCCGAGGCCAAGGTCCAGGTCCCGGTCCAGGTCCACAACCTGGTTTCTCCAGGTACAGCCATGGTGTGTGTGTGTGTGTGTGTGTGTGAGAGAGAGAGAGAGAGAGAGAGACACACACAAACAGCTGAAGTAAATTAACCTTTATAGAGTTGTTTGTTTAACAGTCATTATGATGACAGTAATTCCACAGAATGATCAGTGGAACAGAACAGTCAATTAATTATGATGCAGTACACGCACACACACACACGCACACGCACTCCCACACACACACACACACACACACACACACTCCTATATTCATGTGTGCGTTGCAGTTATTTTCACGACGCTCCACTGGTAGCTGTGGTTCAGGTCCTGCATCTATTTTAGACCAAAGAGAGTGGAGGGGATGGTGTGTGTGTGCGTGTGTGCGCGTGTGTGTGTGTGTGTGTGTGTGCGTGCGTGCGCGTGGTTGTGCGTGTGTGTAATCCTGACCAGCTGTCTCTGTGGTGTTTCTAAATTGAAGAGTTATCCCCCAGGATGCTATTTAAAGGCAGCACAGTTCTATTAATAGAAAATCAATCATTACCTGAACTCCACTGATCAATACGTCTGAAGCCTGAGCTCTGCGTGGTTTCGATCATTCTGCACAAACAGAAAGAATTCCTTTAGTTTTGGGAATCAGACAAACATCTCCTTTCTGGTGTGTGTGTGTGTGTGTGCGT
>NC_090899.1:937859-955359 GCF_040956055.1 Brachionichthys hirsutus
ACAAGCTGTTTACGGCCTGACAGCCCCCCCCCCCCCCCCCTAAGTTCACCGGTGGGGGGGGGGGGGGGCTGTGTGTGTGGTGGTTTTGTGTACACACACTGTGGAGACTCCTCAGGAGTCCCGCTGCTGGTCTCCAGGTTGGGGAGGGGTGTGTGTGGAGGGTGCCCCCCCCCAGCAGGGTGCGCCGTCTGCGGCCTGCCAGGCGGGGCGTCGCCCTTTCCTCCCTCCGCTCCGCGTCAACGACAAGGAAAACAATCCGCGCTGGGAAAACAAGAAGACGTCTCCGTATTTCAGCAGGCGGCCGGGGTCACGGCGCCGGGTCTGCTCATGTTGGGGGGTCACCTGATGATGATGATGATGACGACGAGGAGGAGGAGGGAGAACAGGACGGTGTTTGGTGTTTGGGTCCATTCTCTCCAACGGGCTGTCTCAGGAAATGCCCAAAAGAAATTCCTTCAAAATGTGGTCCAGACGGTGCTGAGGTCAAAGGTCAGCGTGACAGGAGAACGCGTCCTGGTTCTGTCGTCCTCGGGTCAGACTGTAGAGATGGCGACGGATTAACGCCCGTGATCCGATCCGATCCGAACGCCTCCCGGCTCCGACCCGAGAGCCCCGCCCCCTTACCGAACCGATGGTTTCTGCCACCTCATCGTATTTTTACCGCGCAGTGACAGCGAGCTCGTTTTACATCCTCCCGCTGTGTTGACTGTGTGTGTGTGTGTGTGCGTGTGCGTGTGTGTGTGTGCGTGTGTGTGTGTGTGTGTGCGTGATGCCAAGCAGACCATTTGTGGCTCACCCAGACTGAAAATCCAGCCGTCGTAACACACAGGTTGTATTTTTAACAAAAGCATCGTGGGCATATTTGGAGGGTGTGTGATGCAGAGGGATTTAAAAAAGCAGGCGAAATAATCCTTGTCAGTGTGTGTGTGTGTGTGTGTGTGTGTGTTGTAAATGTCCTCTCTGATGTGGCTGACTGTATTTAGCCAGAGTGCAGAGAACGCTACGGAAGTTAACGGAGGCGTGTGTGTGTGTGTGTGTGTATGTGTGTGTGTGTGTGTGTGTGTGTGTGTGTGTGTGTGTTGGTTAGTAGCAGGGCGTAGCTGAGCAGAGAGAAAATATCTTGGCTGACCGCGGGAAATAACACACCCAAAGAGAGCGAGCGAGCTCCCAGTTAACCTCGCTCTCCCTCTCTCTCTCTCTCTCTCTCTCGCCATCCCTCCGTTCCTCCTGTGTCTGCGTTCATCAATCGATCGGGTATTCTCCTGACTGCAGTCTAATGATCCAATCAGGCTATTCCAGATGTTCCTCTCCGCTGCAGCGCTTCCCAGTCTGGACGGACACGGAACCCGTCCAGCGGGTTCCGTGTCCGTCCTGGCAGCAGAACCGGAGCTCGTAGGTGAGGGTCAATCACCAGTAGGGTCATCAGTGGGTCGGGGGGGGGGTCTCTGTGGGCTCTTACAGGTAGCGAGGATTCATAAGGCCCGCCCAGAGAGCCAGTCACCAACCTTACTGGTTTAATGAAGCCTCTCTCCTCCAGGACGATCCCCGTCATCACGGCGAGGCTCGGACTGGCATAATAACCAGTGTGTGTGTGTGCGTGTGTGTGTGTGTGTGTGTGTGTGTGTGCGCGTGTGCGTGTGTGTGTGTGTGTGTGTGTGTTGGGCTCCATGGGTGGTGTAGCGCTCGCTGAGCCGTTAGCGGTCGACAGACACGCACAGAGCGACGGACGGCCTGTTGTGCTGCTCGGCACATTCCACACCAGGAATAGTATTAAACTCACACACGCACACACACGCACGCACACACACGCACACACACACACACACACACACACGCACGCACACAACCCTCGCTGATTATTACCTCGGCCTAAGAGCAGCTTTGGTGTTCGGCTAGTTTGTAACGAGCTCATAATAATTTCACGAGGCTCTGGTGCCAATCCCGATCCCGATCCTGATCCCGATCCCGATCCTGATCCCGATCCCGATCCCGATCCTGATCCTGATCCCGATCCCAATCCCGGCTTTTCACTTTTCATTTTCCTGAACCATGAAACTCTTTTCCACGGAGCTCGGGGGGGGGGGGGGGGGGGGGGAGCGGCTTCCCGTTTTATTTAAATTGTTGTGATTCAAACGTAACTTTATTGATCCCTGAGGGTTGCAGCCAGCAGAACAAGACAGCGCGACTGATTAGCATGTAGCATGTAGCGCATTAGCAGCGGGCTAACCGTGGCCGCCCGCTGCGTGTTCATTGGTCGTGGTTCGTTCTGTTGGTTGTGTACTTGCGTGTCTTACCGTGTCACAGACGTGCACGTTTCCCACGCTGTCGACCGCACGGATTTGTTTTTAGACTTAACATAATAGAGTCGTGTCCGACCGCCTCGTCTGGACCGCATGAACACACACGCACGCACGCACGCACACACACACACACACTCCACCACAGATCCAATCAGTGTGTCCTGGCTGGATTCACACACACGCACGCACACACACACTCTCGCTGCAGTGGATTCTGTAAACCAGCAGGTTTCAGCTGAAGCCTCCTGCATGCTGATTGGTCGGGATGCGGGCGGCCTGTGCGGCCGCCGTTATTTTGACTATGGCTGCCTGCAGATGAATGCGAACACGTGAACCCTGGCGGAACGCGGGGGGGGGGGGGGGGGGGGGGGGCTTTGAACGCAGCGCAGATAGCGTCGCTCGGCTTATCGAATGGACTCGCTGCGGTTTTTACTTTGGTTCACGGCGGAATAAACAAGTGTCTAAACCTCGAAACTCCGGTAGAGGAGGGGGGGGAGGAGCTTCTGTTCTGTCAGGGTCAAGACCCGATCGACACGCCCTTCAAATAAGTCAATCAATATTTACCCCCCCCCCCCAACACGGGTCCATAATTCCCAGACGTAGGAGTCGACCGTGGACTCTGCCCAAATGGAAGCCACACTAAGGAGGGTCCGACCCGAGGCCTCGGCTACAGAACCGACGCCGGGCCCGTCTCGCCATCGGGCCCGGCGGCCTCCGCTGGTTGTTCCTGAAAATGAAACGCCTCCTCGGTAATTTGGGGAACAACATTATAATAGATCTATTCCCTGGAGGGTCGTTGGCTGAAGCCGATGAGGTGCAGCGTCCCCCCCCCCTCCGTCCCCCCCCCCCTCCGTCCCCCCCCCCCCCCCGTCTTCCTGTCGGACGGATCCCGTCGCAGACTGACGAGCACCATCAGACGGTCCCGTGGGGGGGGGGTTTAGCGTGGCGGCGCTCCGGCCCGTTTGGTCTGCAGACGGCTAACGAGACGCGACCCGACCCTCCCGGGCCCCCGGACCGAGGGCAGCGACCTTCTGGTCTGTTTACCGACGCTTTGCTGCCGAACGGAAACGTTTCTGATCAGAGGTTTGATCGGTGGGAAATAAAGGGGCAGGGGGGGGGGGGGGGGTCATTTACTGACACTTAAAACTAGAACCCAACCAAAAGGAAGTGAAAGACAAACAGGTCAAGCAGCTGAGTGTCTCCTCTTCTCTCTCCTCTGCAGACAAGAAGGAGGCGTCTGTGAAGGAGCAAGCAGGAGCTGCAGAGGAGCCGGTGAGGGAGGCGAAAAGGGAGAAGGAGAAAGACAAGGAGGCGAGCAAGGAGGCGGGCAAGGAGGTGGGCAAGGAGGCGGGCAAAGGCTGGCAAGGAGGCGAGCAAGGAGGCGGGGGGCAAGAAAGGGTCCAAGAAGTCGTCCGTAAAAGTGAAAGAGAAGAAGAAGGACGAGGCCTGATAGGAGCAACGAGGTCACATGACATCACTCAGACGTGTGTGTGTGTGTGTGCGTTTGTGTGTGTGTGCGTGTGTGTGCGTGTGTGTGTGCGTTTGTGTGTGTGTGTGTGTGTGCGTGTGTGTGTGTGCGTTTGTGTGCGTTTGTGTGCGTGTGGTTTGTGTGCGTTTGTGTGTGTGTGCGTGTGTGTGCGTGTGTGTGTGTGCGTGTGTGTGCGTGTCTGTGTGTGCGTGTGTGTGTGTGCGTTTGTGTGTGTGTGTGTGTGTGTGTGTGTGTGTGCGTTTGTGTGTGTGTGTGTGCGTTTGTGTGTGTGTGTGTGCGTGTGTGTGTGTGCGTTTGTGTGCGTTTGTGTGTGTGTGCGTGTGTGTGCGTGTGTGTGTGTGCTGTGTGTGTGTGTGTGTGTGTGTGTGTGTGTGTGTGTGCGTGGAGACCAAAGACCTCCTCTCCTCAGACATTTCGCTGACTCTGTCCTTCCTCCTCGTCTTCATCGTCTAGCTCCAGCAGCAGTCGAACCCACAGCCCTGATCCCAGCCAGGCCCCAAACCCCGCCCCCCTAACCCACGCACACTTCTGGACCCGCCCCCCCCCTCGCCACTAAGAATAAACCCGCCTCTTACGGGTAAATCCAGGCCACATCCTCCAGCCGCCGTGCCGCCGCCCCCTCTGGCCGTCTCAGTTTAGTTTTTAAATATGGGACGCTCAAGGACGCGCGGCCGCCGGCGGACGCTCGGGTCAAACCCGAGCCTGTTTTGGGACGCTGTAAACCGACAGGGCGTTTCTGGAAAAAGCAGGGTGGCAGACGGGAGGCCGCTTTAACGCCCGGGGACGTTCCTGATGGACGCGACGAGGACGAGGCTGGACACAGACGCATCAGCAACCCGTTTGATCTCACGGTCCGAGCCGAGGCTGAGAATCAGCGCCAGGGTAACGCCAGACATCCCAGCAGCCTCTGCTTCCGTCCGCTGGGAAACATCTGCTTTAGTATTTGTTGGGGTTTTTCCACTTCCTGCCACCGGGAGCGTCGGAGGCCGGCGGCGTTCCCGACGTTCCCGTTGGACAACGGACTCGATGCTGCTGTCTGTTTGTGGCATGATCTTTCTGTTCACACTGACTCCTGGTGTGACTCTGGTTTCATGTCGGAGGCTTGTCATTAATGTGCGTAACCATGGCAACGGATTCCACTCCATTAGTAATAAAAGCGCCGGAAGCCTTCGGGCGATTCCTCGGAGCGTTGTCGTGTTTCCTCCCGTCTCTTGACCGGGAGCTGCAGATCCGGATCCCATCCTCCGGCTTTTACTTCCCTCTCTCAGCTCCTTTCTTTTCTCTTTCGGTTTTCTCCTGCAGTTCTTCCTCCATCATCGTCTTCCTCATACATGATTCATATTTGGCCTCCACCTTCTCGGCCCGTTTGAACTCGGATCAATCGAAATAGAGAATCTCTGTTTCAGAATGATCGGCTCCGCCTCCGACTCAACCCTTCATCCGGCTCTTCCTGTTTTCTCTTTCTTTCTCTCCCTCCGGTTTTTATTTGTCATTTTAAAACGCTTCTCCAGATTTGGTCGGAACGTCTTCCCTCATTCTCGCCCCGGCCCAGTAAAGCGGCTCCGATGTGAGGAACCGCCGAACATGTTAAAGACATCAAACAATGCTCGGCGATCAAAGTGAACCCGCCGGCGCCGTTTGGACGCAGCGTCATAAAAGGCGTTGGGAGCGCCGGCTTCAGCTCCAGAACTTATTCCCGTCTCTCCGGGTTTGGGCCAGAAACAAAGTGGATCGGATAATTGCTGCGTCGTTTCACTCTCGCTGCAGATTTGAAGCGTCAGCAGCGTTTCTCCTCCGCCGGCGGGGTGGGAACCACGGCGAGCCCAGAGGACAATCAGGTCGTTACCGAGTCATCGTCAGGTCGTTACCGAGTCATCGTCAGGTCATTACAGAGTCGCTACCAAGTCATCGTCAAGTCATCTTAGGTCATCAGGTCCTCATCAAGTCATCATCAAGTCGTCATCAAGTCGTCATCAAGTCGTCATCAGGTCGTCATCATCAGGTCGTCATCATCAGGTCATCATCAGGTCATCATCAGGTCGTCATCATCAGGTCGTCATCAAGTCGTCATCAGGTCATCATCAGGTCGTCATCAGGTCATCATCAGGTCATCATCAGGTCGTCATCAGGTCGTCATCAAGTCGTCATCAAGTCGTCATCAAGTCATCATCAGGTCATCATCAAGTCATCATCAGGTCGTCATCAAGTCATCATCAAGTCGTCATCAGGTCCTCATCAAGTCATCATCAAGTCGTCATCAGGTCGTCATCAAGTCGTCATCAAGTCGTCATCAGGTCGTCATCATCAGGTCGTCATCATCAGGTCATCATCAGGTCATCATCAGGTCGTCATCATCAGGTCGTCATCAAGTCGTCATCAGGTCATCATCAGGTCGTCATCAGGTCATCATCAGGTCATCATCAGGTCGTCATCAGGTCGTCATCAAGTCGTCATCAAGTCGTCATCAAGTCATCATCAGGTCATCATCAAGTCATCATCAGGTCGTCATCAAGTCATCATCAGGTCGTCATCAGGTCATCATCAGGTCATCATCAGGTCGTCATCAAGTCGGTCGTCATCAAGTCATCATCAGGTCATAATCCGGTCGTTCACGGGGAAAATACAACAAATTATTGTTTATGTTTATTTTAATACCTCAACTTGGATTATTTTTTTGTAAAAAAAAAACAACCTTGATGGATGCTCATCAAAAAGTGAAACGGCCGTCGTCATGAGATCTTCACGTCTGATGAAGTGCCACCCAGCAAGAGGAGGAAGGTCCAGTCCCAGTGGGATTGAAACATTCACCATCATTTCAGCATGTAGGGACAGATATTGGCGAGTTCGGATCCCCAACGCCTCATTGATCGCGTCTGGGTTCACGTTCCGGATTAAAACCCACCAACACAACGTGACTGCTTTGTGTTTGCAGTGCTGTGATTGTGTGAGTGGCCTTCCTGACCTCTGGGCTTCCTGACCTCTGGGCTTCCTGACCTCTGGGCTTCCCGACCTCTGGGCCTTTTTGGGGTCTGGTTCCCCGTCTTCCTTGCTTAGAATCGTCCCGTCTGCAGATGGGTGGCTTCCCCCCCGACGGCAGCCCTCTGAGCCGGGACATTAACTCCAAGCAGACTTCCAGTGAGACGCTCGTAAAAAGAGGAGCGAGTGTTCGCTAATACGTCCCAGACTCGTCTCCACATCCTGAGACGCACAAAGAGGCAAAGCCGCCATGTTTTAACCCACAATGTGTTTCCAGGGTGCTCGTTGTGAAAGAGGACATCAAATATCTCCATAAAGCCCTGAAATATCCGCCGTTTATTAGCTTGCAAAGCTGTAAATGCAAACGATGACACGTGACGCTGCATTTAGTCTGTGGGTCCAGCCCTGGTCCTGCTGGTCCTGCTGGTCCTGATCCAAGACTTCATCTGGTACCAGTCGTTTGACTACACTGACAGTAGTTCTTGACATGGTGGCAGCTTTAAAACAGACGAGCCTGATTTACTGTTCAGTGGCGCAAAGATGCCACCGCTCAGCGTCTGGGACCAGGACCAGGACCGAGACCAGGACCAGGACCAGGCCCGGGCCCCGATCTAAATGAAAAACACTGACCACAAGGACACGAAACCTTTACTCGCCGTACTCATCGTAAAGGTTTTGGTTGCTTTCCCCTAAATGTTCCACAAACTTTTATTTTGACAAGCTGCATCTTATTTTGTGATCTGACCTCCGTTTGTTCCTGTCCTGTGGAGAGGTTGCGTCATAGATCGATGCGTGAAACGTGTTGAAAGTATTAAACGGGAGCCAAAGTAAAAAAAATTACGAGTCACACTAATTATTTAGTTCAAGAATAAGTAATAAATGTTAGCTTTTAATCGCATACAGCAGTTGGGTTCTTTTTGCTAGTTCATTAGCATTAAGCTAGGCTTTGCCTGAATGGTTTCTTCAGCGTTTAGCCCCGCCCCTTTACAGCATTGCGTGTCAGAGTCGACTGATGCAGACGCTGCGCTCGTTTTAGTGTCCATTTCCACAGGTTGGTAGTTCGAGTTCTGTTTTGTGCTGGTGAACATCAGTTTCATATTTCTAAGTCCAAACCTTTGAACGATGTTTTTTTAGTAAACTGTAAAAATGGCTGCTGCACATGTTGATTAGTGGATTAGTCTGTTTATGTGTGAAGACGTAATGTTCACGTCTACGTTTCGCCCGTCCCGTGTCAGGCTACGCGTTAGCGTGCTGCGGCTAGCAGGGCTGGCTGTGCCCGCCCCTTCCTGCCGCCGGATAGCTTGGAAATGTCCCGAACCTCACCTCCACACAGGTGCAGCAACACGATTGGTCAGGTAGAAACCCAGCTCGACCCTGGATCCTGCAGGTTCCTGAACCTTTAATAAACTGGAAAGGCCGTTGCCATGGAAACGAGCTGTGAGTGTCGGTGAGGCTCAGACGGCTGGCTTTACCGTCCTGTCAGACCCAGACCAGCCGGCTGCGGGGGGGCTTTAACCTCCGGGCCGACGGGGGCCCCGCCTCCCGTCTGCAGCCGGTCGCCGGGGCGACCTGAACTCCTTCAGTCCAGGTCGCTCCCTCTGTCTCCGAGGAAGAGGCTTCTCCTCATCCGCGTCTCTCCTGAGCCGTGACGCTGGAGTCAGACCGCATTTCTTCAGACGGAACCTTTCGGCTCATTTCGTGTTTTCAGAGTTTAAGTAAAACTTGTAGAACTAAATCTTGGATCTCTTTGATCTTTCTTTTGAGCATTCCTTCTGCTTTTAACATTTAAATCGAGTCCCCGGTTTGAAGTTGTTACCTTTGGATCATTTATTTCTCCCCGAAAGATCTTCAGTTCATTTAAGGGCCCTCGTTTGGGTCTGGGCCCGGAGGACGGGACGTCTCCTCTTGTGTTGACGTCAGAGCATGGGCCCCCGGGGCCGTTGAGCAAGGCGTGGCCTCCGAATCCGATCAGTCAAACCCTCATTGTCTCCGATCATTCGGAAACATTTATGCTGATAAGCCACTCGTCCGTCAGACGAGGCCTGCGGCCGTGGCTCCGGCCTGGGGGAGCACCCACCGCGGCTGGGGAGGCGGAGTCAGAGCGTTTACCTGCTGTCCAATCAGACATGGCTGCCGTCTGTCCCTGTGTGTCCCGCTGCTGCCCCATGCATATTACAGGAATGTGTCTGCGGTCAGACCGGGACACCCCCGCCTCTCTCTGTTGCCATCTAGTGGTTAATAGTCTCACCCCCCCCCCAGGGACTCAACACACACACACACACACACACACTCCCCTTTACCTGGCGGTGTGCTTCTGGGTGGGGCCTAATTGTTTCTTTGAAGACTCACTTTTCCTTCCTCTCTGAGCTTCCGACGAGTTTCACTTTAAAGAGGACACACACACACACACACGCACGCACACACACAGCAAATATTAAATGTTTTTATTTAGCTTTTACGTCATTTTGAAGAGACGTCTGATCGTTCCCTCGACGTTCCCGGGACGCCACTTTGGGAACCTTCGTCTCTTTACGGGGGCTGTCCTTCCCTTTGACATCCTCCGGAATATTCAGCTCAACAAAACTTTATTGACAGCCATCTAGATCTAGAATGTGATGTCACATGGATAAACAGAGCAGGAGCAGGGACAAAGGTACGTGGACAAATCAAACAATCGTCCCCGAGGTCCGGCGCTGATGCTGGGGATGTTGGGTTGGAACAAGGAGTCAAAGTCCAAAGGAGACGTCTGTCACGATTGAGGTTGATCTTCAGTCAGCAGATCCAGATCTAGATCCAGATCCAGATCCGGTTCAAGCACAGTTTGAAAATAAAGAGGTAAATATGGTGGAAGAGAAACCAGACAATTGGAATATTTAAAATCAGAGAAGGAAACGTTGAATTTCATTCTCCAACTTCCTGCAGGAGACGCAGGAAGTTGCACTTGACTTCCTCTTCCTGGCTCCTTATTTCGTTTACATTTACAAGACGTGGAGCACATGTTGCTCCTCATGAAACTAGATCCCAAAAGGCAGGAGGTTTCTCTCTGACTCCTGTCCCACAGCTTGATGGGACGTTTCAGCAGCAGACAGCGACCCAAATAAAAAAAGAAAGGGTCTGGGGTAAGAGGAGGACAGGGAGCAGTCTGCAGGAGGACCACAAAGGGCCTGGAGGATTAGAAATGGTCTGGAGGCAGGAGGAGGTCCTGGGTTTGACAGAGGAGGCTGGACTTTCTGGCTCTGCGGTGCGCTCCTCCACCACAGGTCCGCTTTAATACCGGAGGAGGAGGAGGAGGAGAGGCCGCTCAAAGAGAGAGAGAGAGAGAGAGAGAGACTGAAGTCCGCTTCTCCGTCCCGACAGTTTGGGCTCTGCGCGCAGACCCGGTCCATCCAGAGTCTCGCTCCGGACCTCCCGGAGCTGCTCCTCACGCCTCCCACGTGAGCAGGATTTTGGGAGGAGGTGATTTCATCCCCGCACTCCCGGGCTCCGCGCACGACGCGCCGCTCCGCCGCGCCGCGCCGTCTCCCGCCCGTCGGCGCGTCTTTGTCATTTTAATCTCCGCGCGTCTGCGTCATGGTTCCTTTGCATTTCAGCGCGGACTGACAACCGGCTGCGTTTCTGACCCGGCGTGGAGTAAAGACAGGGAGACACGCGCTGATCGTGGATCTGTTTCGGATTGGTTCGATTCTCCTCTTCCTCCGTTTCCACCGGACACCGGCAGGATGTCCCCCCGGTGTTCGAGCCCTCCCTCCGGGTCCACCTGCAGGTTTCTCTTCTGCTTTTTGCTGCTGCTCCAAACGCCCCGGTCCTCCACTCCGCTAATTACA
Source organism: Brachionichthys hirsutus (assembly GCF_040956055.1). Classification (NCBI taxonomy): domain Eukaryota; kingdom Metazoa; phylum Chordata; class Actinopteri; order Lophiiformes; family Brachionichthyidae; genus Brachionichthys; species Brachionichthys hirsutus. Next base: position 948,449 of record NC_090899.1, read on the forward strand.
GGTGAGATTAAAGGGGTCACGTGGCTTCTCAATCACGCAGCACAACATCCGTCGTGCGTAAAAGCTACCCAAACCTCCGTTGATTCTTCTGCCGCGTCGCCGCGCTCCCGGTTCCATTCTACCGGGGAGCGCACCAGAATCAAAGCCGAGAGTTCTGCGGCGATTAAAAGAAAAATCACCAGAATGTAGAAAAAAGGCTTCAAATGAAGCATTTTGTTTCCTACATTTACGTTTTTTGACGTCTAACAGAAACGCTGTAAATGTTCTGGTTCAATGCGGGGCCTCGATCCAGAGCCTGGCGGTGGGACCGGGCTCGGTTCCGAGCCGAACCCCGGCGATCCTCCTCCGCAGCGGAATTTGTTATTTGCAGTTTTGTGCCCGACATAAATCACGAGTCGATATCAAAGTCAAACTTCAGACAATTATAAAGGATTTTAGATTTTAGACAAATTATACGTGATCTGGACGCAAATTGTTGTTTGCGCCGCTGCAGCTTATAATTAAAGCACGTTTCGGGTTGTTGGGTCGAAATGACTTTCTTTAACGGGCCGGCCTGTCGCGTCTCCCTCCCGGTCCCCGCGCCGCCGTTTGACAGACGCTTTGGGTCGTCGGTCCGGCTGCAGCGCCCTGAGGATGAGATGATGAGGTGGATGAGATGATGAGGGGATGAGGGGATGAGGCGGCCCGACCTGCTGCTTGGACGGAGGGCTGCAGATGAAATGGATTTAATGATGCTGATTTATTCATTCTGAGGGTTTCCCGTCCTCCTCAGCTTGTAACGGGAATATAGATCTATATAATATAGATCTATATTATATACAGATCTTTATTATATAGACAGGCTGCAAATGTCAGGCGCATCCTCCGGTGCTGATAAGAATATTCCAGATGAAAGGGTTTCCTCTCTGCTCCTGAAGTAAAGATGAGAATCAGATGGGGTGAGGGGGGGGTGGGGGGTCACTAATGCCTGATCCGGTCCGACCCGAACCCGACCCCGTCTGACATGTGGAGGCTGCCCCATTACGATCCCAGTATAGCTCATATTCCTGCGGCTGGCATCCCGGACATGCGAGCATCGTCCCGTCCATTGTGTGCTGAACCGCAGCAGAAGGTTCTGAGTGGCCCCGGATCAGGCCGTCCTGCTGCTGCTCAGAACCGCAGCCGGACTGGCTCCAGTCCAGACCAGGACGCGTGTTGCTCACCAGCTCTCCGTGTCCCAGCAGGTTGTCGGTTCAGAAACGCTTTTGTCTTTGGCAGCTTGGAAAGTCGTCCTCACAGTTTGATGAATAGTTTTTATGGGCATTGATCCGGGAGGAATGTGGATCTTAGATCCCGTCGTCCGGGACGACGCAGGTCCGCTGGGCTACCTGTGAAGGTGAGCTGAAGGTCCAGACGTCCGTCCTGATATGTTCAGACTTTTCTTCCATTTACTGGAAGTAAATGTAACTTTATTTTGTTCTACATTTAAATCTCATTTTTATAGCTACATTTGATTTATTGTAATTAGAAGGATGTATATAAAATATGACGACTAATTTCTTCTGTAAAGCAATTCCAGGTCAACCATGAATGAATACTGTATTATACTGCATCCTGTGTGATGCAGTATTTGTACTGGAGTATTATTGCATCTCAGTGAAGGATACGTTCTTCCTGCTCGCTGAAGTTAATGAGAGGCGGATTTAAGCAGCAGTAAAACCTATATTTGATGTTTATCTCAGTTAAATTGGAGCTTTGTGAGCGGCAGACGTAAACGCTCTAAACGTAAGCGACCTCTGAGCGGCGTTCGGAGACGGAAGGTCACATTTTTGTCTCCGGCCTTGTCTTCTGCTCCTCGCTGCTTTTCGCTCGCGGCTCCAGATGATCCGTTTTCCTTTTAATCAAAGTTACTTTTGGTTTGATGGCGAGCTGGTGCTGGATGCTATTAGCAAAGGAGGGATGTGGTGAATAGATAGAACAGCCCCTGAGACGCCCCCCCCCCCCCCCACCACCACTCACAGCCCTGCCAGTTTAATTACACTGGGAGGCTGTAAATTTTACAGGGGGGGGGGGGGGGGGTCTGCCAGGATCCACCGGGACTCTGCTGAACTCAGATGAACCGGTTCAACTTGCGTGGCAGGTGGCGGTGACGGTGGATGACGCACAATTAAAACCCTTAAAAGGGTTTAAAATCAGAAACTTCAGCTTTGTGAAAAATGTTGAAGCTCTTCTTTCTGGCTTCATGCTGAACTTTTAAATGATCAGATTGTCTTAAATCATCAATACGACAAAAACCAGTCAGCAAGTCACGAGTCAAAGCTCAAAGAGCGTCGATAAGACACTCGGAAGCTTCTTCCCGGATCCTTCGTGTCGCTCTGGAATCCCGGATCCTTTGTGTCGCTCTGGAATCCCGGATCCTTTGTGTCGCTCTGGAATCCCGGATCCTTTGTGTCGCTCTGGATTCCCGGATCCTTCGTGTCGCTCTGGAATCCCGGATCCTTGATGTCGCCGCACGGCGCAGAATGTTTTACAGTTCTTGGAATAAATGTTAGATTAAATAAATCAGAAATATTCCCGAATCCAGATGGGGCAGCTGCTTCGTTCCAGCCGATGAGGCGAAGCGCAGCATTAATGATCCGGCATGAAAACCAGCACATCTGGACAGAACTGGCGCCGCAGCTTCCCAAACCTCAGCCTGGCAGGAAGTTTCACATGAAAGCAAATCCTTACAAAATAAAGGCGGCAGGAATCCTGCTCGAGAAGCGACCAGCCTCGACTTCCTCTCCCGGGACAGGAAGTCGAGGTTCTGGTCTCAGTAAACCTCCTTAACGGACCAGCTGAGCGCCGGCCGGGACCTTCCCCTCTGCCGGCCCGGTCGATGGTCACACCCGCCTGTTTGGGGTTGTTTCCTGCCGTCGGCTCGGATTACGTTTGCCCTCGTAAACTGCCTGGCTCACGTTTTTAAGGCCTCTGTTTGAACGTTAATGCTTTTACCTGGAAAGACGAACCGGGCTGAAAGACAAACAAAACCGGGGTTGAAATAATCCGCTCGGCTCGCGCTGGCTTTTAACGCCGCCTAAAATAGACCAGCGCTCCACCGACGCGCCGCCTGGATGTCTGACCCCGAGAATACGTTTCTACGTCGTCCGTTATCTGCAACCACAACAATATTCTCCCGGATTATTTCCCACGCACGATTCTCAATCCACAGAGATCGGGCCTGTCGTTTTAACAATCGAACCGACCAATCAGCGGCCTCAGATTTGCTAGCAGATCTCCTGGACACCTTTGGTGTAATCTGACCACTAGGGGGCGACAGAACAAACCCTGAAAACGTCTCGACAGTTCGACGGACAAATATGAGCCGAACGAGTCCGATAATCGCGTTAGCGTTAGCATCCACTGCTAACACGGCGGCGAGCGACTCCTCCGGGTCGGGCGGGGCTTCTGTTTCCCTCTTTCACCTCCCGCTTCCTTCGCAGGCACCGAGGCCAGCTGCGAGAGCGAGGGAGAAGTCCTCCACATCCCCCACATCACCGACAACCCCTGCATCACCTGCGTCTGTTTGGTAAGGCCCGGCCCGGTTGCCCGCGGTGACATTCAGCGGCCCCCCCAGGCACCGTGGCGCGTGATTGCTGCTTCAGGCTCTGCTCTGATTGGATGAAATGACCGCTCCTCGCTGATAGGGCTGTTTGCGAAGCCGAGCGTTGAGCTCCGTGTGCCGTTTCTTATCGGGAGGCTTGTGGAACGTTTGTGGAACGTTTGTGGAACGTTTGTGGAACGTTTGCGGAGCGTTTGCGGAGCGTTTGCGGAACGTTTGCGGAACGCTTGCGGAACGTTTGCGGAGCGTTTGCGGAGCGTTTGCGGAGAGTTTGCGGAGCGTTTGCGGAGCGTTTGCGGAACGTTTGCGGAGCGTTTGCGGAACGTTTGCGGAACGTTTGCGGAGCGTTTGCGGAACGTTTGCGGAACGTTTGCGGAGCGTTTGCGGAGCGTTTGCGGAGCGTTTGCGGAGCGTTCGCGGAGCGTTTGCGGAACGTTTGCGGAACGTTTGCGGAGCGGCGGCCGGGCTTCGACATGCAGGTTCTGGCGGGAGGTTGTTATTTCGGTTTGTTTTGTGTTTGGTGAACGGAGACGCTGTCTGGGCTGTTAGAACCAGGCTGGAGCATGTGCCCTTTGACCCTTGACCCCCCCTTTATGGAGCAACGACCTTCCGGATGTTTCACCCTGACCTCCATGTCGCTGCTCAAATGTTTATGGTGAAAATGATTCTTAGTTATTGATTAAATGATGCTGAACGAGTCTGTCCTGATCGCTGCTCGTCGGATTCGCTGCTGCTACACGCTGAACGATGACAGTTTAACAGGACACTTCCTGTTCTGTAACTACCCAGCCAATCAGAGGCCGAGGAGGGCGGGTTCTGTACATCCTCCGGCTGGAAGATGAAAGGTTTCTTGATGCTGCTGTTACTTCCTGGTTCTCACCTTTTACACACGTTTACCCATTCGTGGTAAACGCAGCTTCTGATGTCCTGATTTCTGTCCACCTGGCGCCTGATTGGCCGCCGCGAGGCTGCCCCCCCCCCCCCCCCTCGGCCCGCCGCCTCGCTGAGCCGTCCTCTGTGTTATCAGGCAGACATCAGCCGTCGACCTGCTGAATGCTATCAGTCATCAGCAGGCAATGGGCAGCCTTTCATCTCTGCTTTACCCCCCCTGAGCACACGCACACACACACACACACACACACACACACGCACACACACACACACTTACACACACACACACATTAACCAACACGCATCCAGGGCTCAGGCTTTATTGAATTTGGCCTCTGTTTATCTCCTAAAACATCTCAAACCTCAGATGCGTGGCCCTTTTTTTTTTGCCTTCCAGGAAAGCTCAGTTTTATCTCTGCTCCGCGTCTCGGTGAACGATCAGCCGGTTCTGGTCCTGGTCCCGGTCCTGGTTCTGGTCCTGGTTCTGCTTCTGGTTCTGGTCCTGGTTCTGGTTCTGGTTCTGGTTCTGGTTCTGGATCTGCTTCTGCTTCTGGTCCTGGTCATGGTTCTGGTTCTGGTCCTAGTTCTGGTTCTGGTCCTGGTTCTGGTCCTGGTCCTGGTCCTGGTTCTGGTCCTGGTCCTGGTCCTGGTTCTGGTTCTGGTCCTGGTCCTGGTTCTGGTCCTGGTTCTGGTTCTGGTCCTGGTTCTGGTTCTGGTCCTGGTCCTGGTTCTGGTCCTGGTTCTGGTCCTGGTCCTGGTTCTGGTTCTGGTTCTGGTCCTGGTTCTGGTCCTGGTCCTGGTTCTGGTTCTGGTCCTGGTCCTGGTCCTGGTTCTGGTTCTGGTCCTGGTTCTGGTTCGGTGCCGGTCCATCCCGACCCGTCCTCCGTCCTGAACCAGGCCTTTAAAACACGTTTTACTTCCACTTCCTTCATCGCCCCCCTAAAAACAGACCCTCTGTGTCCCGGCGACTCGTGTAGGGGGTTGGGGAGCCATCAAGGCTCCAGTGTCCCTCATACATGTGGTGGGTCGAGGGTGGGGGGGGGGGGGGGGGGGGTTTGGCTCCCCAGTCGGTCCAGAGAACCTGATAATAGCTCTGTGGCTAGGAAGACACACACAGAGGGGCCATTGTGGAGTCGCGCCGAGGCCCGGGTCCTGTAATGGGCCGGGAGTGGATGTGACTGACAGGCTGGTCGCCATGACGATCTGTTATCTCGGCGGTTGTCGGCCCGTCTCCGTCACACTCTTCATCACCTCGTCTATCGGCCTGTTCATCTCCGTGTCTCGTTCCGCTCTCTCATCGGCTCTTCCTCGCTCGCTCGCCCACCTTCACCGGAATCCTTCGGATTTATCCGGCCGGGAATAATTCACAGTTTTCCTTTTCCTTTCCTCGTCCCTGTGCCGACAGGAGCTGACTGTTCACTCTTTCATCCTGCGACGGAGTGAATCTGTAGCTGCTCTCCAACTTGAATCTAACCACTAAACCTTATGTTATACACTAGTAATAACTATTAAAGGATTATTACACCAGTATCTACTCGCTATAACACATCGGTTGAAGTTATCAATAGTCGTTTATGTTCACGTTTTTTCTTTCATAAATTCCAGGTTCTTATTTTTCTTTCTCTCATTTTAGTTTACAGTTTTATTTTTTTAGTAATGCGTCACGTGACCAAGAAGATTACGTTGGAGAAAATCCAGTCGTTTTTCAAAATAAAACACATTTTAGACTTTAATTATCGATACAACGGAAATAGTATTAATGAGTTATTATTTCTGTGCGGCCCGGTGGTTGCAGACCCCTACACTAAAGGATTCAAACATCCCTGATGGGCTTTAATCTGCTGCTTTAGTATCAGAACAAGACCCCGTGACCCGGGGGTCAAAGGTCAGACGCCACAGCGCCCCGTTAATCGAATGAACATTCCAGATGAAGAGCGCAGGAATCGCAGGCGAGGAGTTCTGACCGGAGAGGAAGGTCAAAGGCCTTCTCTTGTCAGCATCTCGACTGAAACAGTCGTGGATCGATGCAGGAGGGGCGGGACTTACCTGATAACCACCTGATAACCTGAACCAACAGCGGCTCCGCTCGACGCCCTCCCATTTATAGCATTAATACCCGGAAGGGACGTTTAACTTAAAAATAGAGGTGACAAATAGATCGCGTGTCACCCCTCCACTCTTCTCCACGCCTTCAGTCGCTTTCTACGAAAGAGAGGAACAAAAGACGAGAGGAAGACGAGTAAACGGGTAGAAATAATAACAAACATTAGTGTTTTAAATGCAGCACAATAAAATACAAAAGAAAATCAAACATCAAACATCCTTAACTAATCCTGACCTGCTGCTTCTGATGTTGCTGCTATAGCAACCGTCTAATAATAAATCAGTCTTACATCAGGGTCGCGGCCCCCCTCCTTGCACTCCGACCAGCAGGGGGCGA
>NC_090899.1:960359-1039325 GCF_040956055.1 Brachionichthys hirsutus
GCTAATGTATGTAACTTTTGGGGGATGAAGGGTTAAACCTCAGCACGACAAACCCAGATGGACGGCTGTCTTTTCCGTCTCCTTAACAAGGATTCGGGACGCTTCCTCCGTCCTCCTCGCCAGCCAATCATCTCTTTCTGGTGTTCTTTGATCTTATCCGTGGCTCCGCCTCCTCTCTTTCAGAATAAGATCCTGAACAGGACCGGCTGCTGTCCCGTTTGCACTGAAAGTGAGTAAGTCCTCCCCAACGTGTCCCTTCAGGGTTTGAATAGTCCAGTCCAGGTCCTCGGCTGGAGGCTTCATGTCCTGCAGGCAGAAGGTGTCCCCTTTCCTCTAAAGGTGTCCCCATCCCTCTAAAGGCGTCCCCTTCCCTCTAAAGGTGTCCCCTTCCCTCTAAAGGTGTCCCCTTCCCTCTAAAGTTGTCCCCTTCCCTCTAAAGGTGTCCCCTTTCCTCTAAAGGTGTCCCCATCCCTCTAAAGGCGTCCCCTTCCCTCTAAAGGCGTCCCCTTCCCTCTAAAGGCGTCCCCTTCCCTCTAAAGGCGTCCCCTTCCCTCTAAAGGCGTCCCCATCCCTCTAAAGGCGTCCCCTTCCCTCTAAAGGCGTCCCCTTTCCTCTGTGCTCGGTTCCTCAGAGCCGGGGGTGTGCACGGTGTTTGGCGACCCTCACTACAACACCTTCGACGGCAGGACCTTTAACTTCCAGGGGACGTGCCAGTACGTGTTGACCCGTGACTGCGGCAGCGTCCCGTCTGGGGGCCCGGGAAACAGCCTGAACGCCAACGGGCCGGACTCCGGCTTCCTGGTAGGACAGACGGGTCCCGGCGTCCCCGATGTTCCGGGTTAGACGAGCCCAAACTGTCTGAACCGCCCCCCTCCTCACCTGCGTCACCAGGTGTTGGTGAAGAACGACGCCCGGCGGACCCGCTCCTTCTCCTGGACCCAGTCGGTTGAGATCAGGCTGGGGGGGTTGATCCTCAGTCTCCATCAGCACCTGACGGTCCGGAGGAACGGCACCCGCATCGCCCTGCCCTACCACGGCCCCGGGGTGCACGTCGACCTGGACGGGTACCTGCTCAAACTCACCACCATCGCAGGTGAGCATGACTCCTCCCACCGCAGCATGAGAGACACAGGAAGACCTCACCCGAGGTCCGTGTCCCCCCCGTCCCTCAGGTCTGGAGATCACGTGGGACGGCGACAGCTTCGTCGAGGTCGTGGCCGCGCCTCACCTTCACGGGCGCCTCTGCGGCCTCTGCGGCAACTACAACGGCCACAAGCGGGACGACACCATGGGGGGCGACGGCCAGTTCAAGTTCGACGTGGACGAGTTCGCCGAGTCGTGGCGAGTCGACGGAAACCAGGTCTGCTCCCAGCAGCCCCCGCCGCGGCGGCCGACCTCCTTCCTGTGCCCCGGCAGCGTCAAAGTAAAGTTCCGCGCCCATCGGGAATGCCAGAAGATCAAGGCGTGGGAGTTCCAGAAGTGCCACCGCGTGGTCGACTTCACGCCGTTCTACAGGTCAGACAGCAGAAAGGAGGAACGATGCGGCGCCGGTAACAGACGGAGGGTTCGAATGGGTCAGCGGTGGGGGGTGGGGGGCCTGCGGTAGCGCTCCGTCCTGCACTGGGGGGGCTCGGTCTCCCCAGGGGGTGTGCTTCTTGTACAGGGCGTCGCTAAAACGCTGGTCCATCAGTCAGTTTCACGAAGAGGACAGCGTCTCTGGCCTTTAGCTAAAGGAGCCGATGTGTCCCATCCAAGTGGGCGGAGCCTCTGGTGTCCACTGGAGGAGGAGTCTCCTCTGGTCTGGGACTTGCCTCATCTTACCTGACTAACGTCACCGTGTACATTTAAGGAACCGCCCAAACTGTGGCGACCAATAGGAGTCGAGGACACCCTGTGACTGATGACTGATCGATGCATTGATCCCTCCCGGTCCCTGCAGGTCATGCGTGACGGACATGTGTGAGTGTCCAGTTCATAAGAACTGCTACTGCGAGTCCTTCATCGCCTACAGCCGGGCCTGCGAGAGGGACGGCGTCCCCGTCCTCTGGAAGCCGGACGTCGCCTGTGTGGGTGAGTGACATCATCAGGCTGACGTGAGTCCATCGTAACCCGACCCGCCCTTTCATGCCTTCTCTCCCCCCGCCCCCTTCAGCCACGCAGTGTAAGCACGGCGCCGTTTACGACACCTGCGGACCGGGCTGCACCAAAACCTGCGACAACTGGAACGAGATCGGCCCGTGCCTGAAGCCCTGCGTGGCCGGCTGCCACTGTCCCGCCAGCCTGGTTCTGTTCCAGGGCCGCTGCATCAAGCCCATATCGTGCCCCGGGCGGTGACCCTCGTGATCCAGGAGGGGGGGGCGGGGCGGGGGTCAGACACGATGAGGTACTCAGGGTCCAGATCGTCTCGGGTGCCTGGCGGGGACATTTGAGACAGCAGGGACGCTGGATCCGCTCTTGTGGAGCAAGCGCAGACTGGGACCCCCTTCCAGAGACTTTACCATCTGGGGAAGGTTTGTCCACGTTGTCGTGGAAACCGTTTGGGTGAATGGACTCCAGTTTGAGCCTAAATAGTGCCCAGTCAAAAGACTCTAACGTGGGGCCGAGTGGAGCCGCCCCGCCGTCGCCATGGTTTCGTACTGTAAGCTAGATTTATATGGAAGACACAGCTTTAATATGATTATTGATCTAATTATTATTATTATTTGTTGTTGTTGATGTTGTTAATTTATATATCAGTCAGATGACACGGAATCATGGATAGAATCGCGTTACGAACGGTCTAAAGGGAAACAAAAGCTATTTTTCTATTTGTTGTGTATATGTTTGTGTTTCTGTCGGCATAGCAACGCCCAAATGTGACTCCGTTGTTGCTCCATCGCAGGGAAAACGTACTGTATTGTGTTGTGGTTCTATCAAAGTGAAGGTGCTCACCTTCGATTATTTAAGAGCAGCAATATAATCTTTTATCGAAGGTCATTCCCGGCTGTTTTATTTGCCGTTAGCTACGCCCTAAGCTAATGAGCCTTGTTGCCCCTGCTCCCGGCCTTGTTGCCCCTGCTGTGGCATCCCGACTGTAATCTGTCAACGCATTTTTAGCAGCAAGCAAAGAGTGAAAAGATCCGTTTGAAACACTTTTAATTTCACATCAACACAAATTACAGAAAGGAGCGAACATCGGAGTTAAAGTTAGCCGTTAGCGCCGGAACCTCTAAAGCTGACGACGCCTTAAAAACCGAAGCATGATGCTGAACCCAACGGGAGGGGCGGCGCCCCCCCCCCCCCCCCCCCCCCCGCCAACACCCAGTTCAGAACCGCCGAGGCTTTCCGAGGTGTTTGCGTGTTGGATCCATGTTTTATGTTCCAGCACAAATCACAAATTCTGTGTTGTACTGTTTTGTTTTTGAGGTATTTAATGGAAGCTTAAAGCTGTTGCTATGACAACCATCAGGTGAACGCCTAGCAATGGCTTCGTCTCCACAGGAAACCCGTCATCAGGTACATGAAGGAAACGTAGAACTGCTGTGGTTTGAATTACTGACCGGTGGTGAAGTTAAAGACGACAAAACAACAGCCAGACAACAGTCAGAAAACAGCCTGACAACAGCCTGACAACAGCCAGACAACAGTCAGACAACAGCCAGACAACAGTCAGAAAACAGCCTGACAACAGCCAGACAACAGTCAGAAAACAGCCTGACAACAGCCTGACAACAGTCAGAAAACAGTCAGACAACGTTCTGACGACACGACGCCGTTGGTCAAAGTGAATTTAACGCACGATTGAAATAATGTCCTTTACAACCAGCAGAGCTCCGTCAGAAAACAAACACTTCTCCACCCAGACATGACAATCATCATCATCATCATCACCATCATCATCATCATCATCATCATCATCATCATCATCACATGACACGAAGAAGATCATTTCAATCAACTCTTTGGCATTTCTCACTAACGCACACATTCAGCTTGGTAAGGCGTGAAATGATCGGAAACGGATCAAACGCTTCTTTAAAACGTAGAAATAAACGCGGAGGCTCCATCGTTACTGAAGCCTCGCTTTGATTGGCTGACGGAGTTCAGACTGAGCCAGTCAGAACGCCGCGGTCTGAGCTCGGCCCGTTTCTCCTCCTGTTCGTGGTAGAAACGTCTTTAAATGCAGCTTCAACACTCGCCGTGGCTCCAAGTCGTACGTTTAGTGATGTCACGCAACAAACTCCAGCTTCCCATGATGAACCGACAGAAGAGCTATTTCAGCGCCGTCTCCATAACAACCGAAGCCGACGGAAACCAAGGTGCAGGTAGATAAAAGTAGCTGCTCTATGTACAGAAAATATGTGTGTGTGTTCTGAGAGAACGTCTCCACGCTAAAAGGTTCTGTCTCTAAAGTTCTGCTTTACAAAACAAGAAATACATCGAATAAAAATACTCTAACGTTCAGGATATAAGAAAATAAAGTCAAAGGTACAGTCGGGGCAAAACAGCAAAGGTGCGAGGAGGAGGAGGAAGAGGAGGAGGAAGAGGAGGAGCGTCTGGCCGGGGTTCAGTCGTCGTCGCTGTCGGACTCGCTGAGCTGAAGGTCGTTTCCTGTGGACAAACGAAGGTCATTGTGTTGCCTTCAGATGGACCAATCAGAGGTGGCGTCTGGCTGTGCGCTACCCACGGAGCGTGTTGATCAGCTGGTTGCTGCCCTGCTGCCGCGCTGCTCCCCCGTTGGCTGTGGCGTGGCGGTTGGGGGAGGGTCTGGCGGCGTCGCGCTCGCCGTCGCTGCTGCTGCTGCTGTCGTCGCCGCTCGCCGACGCGCCGGCCGAGTCGGACGAGCTGCTGCCGCTGCTGCTCATCTGCTCGATCACGTCCACCTCGGCTCGCAGCTCTGCCGACGAGGAGCGCCGGTTCTAAACCCACGTAAAGCTCTTGAGCCACGGCGGCGCCGGTCGGACCGCCTTACCTCGCTTGATGTCGTCCAGCTGAGGCTCCGGGGACGGGTCGTCCTTCGACGGAGACGGCGAGGCCTTGACTCCGGCGCTGGGCTTGGTGGGGGCTCGGAACTGAGAGCTGGGCTGGCTGGACCGAACCGACTGCTGCTCAATCCGGGCCTGGATCTTACTGCTGCCCTCCGCCCTGAACCGCACGCACACGCACGCACACGCACACACACACACACACGCACGCACACGCACACACACACACACACACACGCACGCACACGCACACGCACACACGCACACACACGCACACACACACACGCACGCACACGCACACACGCACACGCACACACGCACACGCACACACGCACGCACACGCACACGCACACACACACACGCACACACACACGTACACACACGCACACACACGCACACACGCACCAAGCTGAATCTTACCTGCACAGGTATTCTCTGAGGGGACCGACATAAAGTCAAATCTCCCCCAAAAAACACAAACAGGATGTAATAATACTTATCAGCCACCAGATGGAGCCAAAGATGCAAGATTTTAAAAATTTACGTCAGAGACTTAAATTTAAATTTAAAAAGAAAGAACTTTAAACTGTCGTGAACGTCGCATAGAATTATAATTCTGTCTCCTGAAGTGGGATTTAAAACATTTTCCTGAACAGCAGCTCTGCGACGCGCCGAAGGTTCCTCACCTGGTCTTCTTGACTTGGATGCTGCTGCTCAGCTTCTCCAGCACGAACTCGCCGGTGTCGTGGTTGATGATGAGGACGCAGTCCTTCTGGTACGGACGCTTGTTTCCTTTGAACACCGTCATGGGCGGCGTGGAGCCCTGCAGGACCAAGACAAAGGCAACACGTTGACAGAATCCACTCGCTGCCTTAACGGAGCTGACGGGGGCCAGAAATAAATGTGTGTCAGACAGACAGACAGCAAAGCATTCAACCTGTCGCAGGCTTATTGATCTGTTTGCCCCACTGAGAGCAGCTGATCGCGTTTTAATCCATCCTGACAATAAATACTGTTTTTCAAAGGCGTTTCAACGAGCTGCAGGAAGGTTCTGTTAGTAATCTGCAGCGCCGCCGGCGTGTTCGAGAGCAGACCGTTGGCTAACGTCTTACCAGGATGTGAGGTAATGTTATGGTAACTTCATCACCTTTCCCCACTTGCAGCTCTCCCTCGCAGCTCGTGTCGATCGATGCCGGTTTGAAGTCATCTAAAAGAGACGGGCGGCAGGAGAACGCGTTAGACCGGCTGCGAACGGAGATGGGAGCCAATGGGAAGACGGGAACGTAAGAAGTGCTCAAATATATGAATGTGATAAAGTGCTATTCTATTCTATTCTACTCGAGAATAACTCTGTTAATAATGTTAAAACTACAAAAGACCTGTTTTTATAACCGATGAGTAAGAATATTGAAGCTTGAACTGAACACCCTGCATAATACTGTAATAATAACAATAATAGTAGTAGTAATAATAGTAGTAATAACAATAATAGTAGTAATAATAATAGCATTTTGGGTTATTCCACATAATTTCTCATTTATACAACGTCACAGAAAGAAAACGAAACAAGATCAGATAAGAACACTTTGATGAGCTTTTGGCGCCCCGCTGCTTGCGTCACATCCGGGATGTGCCCCGCCTCTCACCTGCAGTCGCCTGGGATCGGCTCCTGCGACCCGCAAAGAGGATAAAGCGGCTGGAGACGAGACGACTGATGTCGACTCGTCTACAAGAAAATGGATGATTTTCCTAATTTCTTCGTTATCGTGTATTTCCCGCACAAACATTCATCCTGCTTTAAGTGCGCATTTAAACGCGTTTAACCCGGTAAAGGCCCGCCGCGCATTCTTCTCCTTCCTCGGGTCACCATGCAAATAATGAGTTATAAGAATAACCCGGGAGCGAGTTATTTATTTATTTACACCGAAGCTATGACGTCGTTAGCTAACTGGTGTTTGTGATCGGTAACATCGATCCGTGCTCACATCTGATGGTGTGAAAGGAGGATTTGGGCCTCCTCTCGAAGCTTTCCCCGAGCTTCAGAACATGCTCCTCTTTGTCCAGCAGCGGATTCGCGCTCCCGTTCATGTCCCGGTTCGGTTAAAAATAAATGCTCGTTTATTGACAATAATCCAAAGAGTCGCGCTTCATCCGGGACCTTCCAGCAGATCGGGATGTCAAAACACCTAAAAACAAAGTTCTATCAGTGCCGCTAATCTTTAGCATAACATCCCGTTCGTCATTCGGCCACGCCCCTTCCGCTTTCGGTCCGGCCATAAAGCGTCACCGAAAACACACGACAATAACGTAAAGTAAAATATAAAATGAGCATCTTAAAATAGGTACAGATAAATAATAAACTTTTACGGCACCACACCTTTTTTTTGTTATTCAGCCGTTTACAAGCAACGCGAACATGGACGTCACCGAAAGAAACGGAACTAAAGGTGCAAAACCGATACGGAAGAATTTAGCTGACGGACAAGATGGACGCCAAACCCGTGGAAATGTCGCTGACTGTTTTGTATTTTTAGAACCACAAGTTGTTTTCAATTTTAGTCATCGTCGAAGTACTGAAGTTGTTTTAGTACTTTTCTAAATGTTTTATTTAAACTAGTTAAAATGGTGACGCCTGTTTAACAGCAACATGGAACTATTGGCTAATCAAAGTGCGCCCGCTGATATTAGGACGGAAGAGGAGGCGGACACGAACGACCGGATGTCTCCTGCTGTCCCCGGACAGATGAAAACCTCCGCGCCCCGCGTTTTAACCCAGGAGGAGCGGGACCGACTCGGACGCGACCGGGCTCTGGTGTCCGACTTCAAACGGATGAGGCTGGAGAGAGACGCGCAGAAAAACTGGGACTTGTTTTACAAAAGAAACGCGACACATTTCTTCAAAGACAGACACTGGACCACCAGAGAATTCGACGAGCTGAGGGCGTGCGGACAGGTCAGGGGGACGGGTCGGGTCGGGTCGGGTCGGGACGGGACGGGACCGGGACGCCATGTTTGCCCCGGTCGTTGCTGCATGTGTTACAGTAATGGTTGTAAACTTGTCTTCCTGTAAAACATTTAGGCAGTAAAGCTTTCTGTCTGCTTGCAGGCGGCGTCCCAGAGGCTGGTGCTGCTGGAGGCGGGCTGCGGGGTCGGGAACTGCATCTTCCCCCTGCTGGGGGGCGACCTCGACGTCTTCGTCTACGCCTGTGACTTCTCCCCGCGAGCCGTCGACTTCGTCAAAGTAAGACGCCCGTCGGGTCCGTGGTGACGTCTGAGCTTCAGGACGGTCTCTGGAAAGGGTCTCAGCGGGCTGTACTGAGTACAGTACCCGGTACCGGTCCGTCAGGCATTTGTTAACGGGCCGGCATTTATATAAGTTCCATTGTATTGATTATTAGAGTCTGACAGGTGTTTTATTTTGAAAGCGTCAAGAGACGCTTGTCTTTATCATGTGATGTTACGAGAAAAATAAACCTGTAAACTAGATAAAAAGAGTCAAAGACAAACGTGTTTGGAGAAGTCCTTTACAAAGGAGAAAAGAAGAGGAGGAAGAGGAGGAGGAAGAGCCTCCAGGAAAAGAAAGACAAGCCCAGGAGCTCGACTTGTTTTTCTCTCGGTCGTGTTCTTTTATTTTTGCCGTCTTTACACCCGATGCCGACGTGAAACCGGCCTGAGGTGTGAGAGAGGTCGGGGGTCGGGGGTCGTTGGCATAGGACACCCTAACAGGAAACAGGAAGCACAGATGATACAGGTCAAACCGTCTCTTTGCAGCGGAACCCTCTGTACTGCGCCGACCGCTGCGCCGCGTTCCAGTGTGATTTAACGAAGGACGATCTGAGGGACGAAGTCCCCGAAGGCGCCGTCGACGTCGTCACCCTCATCTTCGTCCTGTCGGCCGTCCAGCCGGACAAGATGGAGCTGGTTCTGGAGAACATCAGCAGGGTGAGACACACACCTCAGACACACACACACACACACACCTCATACACACCTCAGACACACACCTCAGACACACACACACACACACACACACACCTCAGACACACACACCTCACACACACACACACAAACACACCTCAGACACACCTCAGACACACACACACACCTCATACACACACACACACCTCATACACACACACACACACACATCTCAGACACACACACACCTCAGACACACCTCAGACACACACACACACAACTCAGACACACACACACACCTCAGACTCACACACACACACCTCAAACACACACACACACACCTCAGACACACACCTCATACACACACACACACACCTCAGACACACACCTCATACACACACACACACACACCTCAGACACACACCTCAGACTCACACACACACACCTCAGACACACACACACACACACACACACACACACCTCAGACACACACACCTCACACACACACACACCTCAGACACACACACACACCTCATACACACACACACACACATCTCAGACACACACACACCTCAGACACACCTCAGACACACACACACACACACCTCAGACACACACACACACACACACACTCGTCTGTGTCGGAGCGCCGCGCCGCCTGGCGAGGACGCCCGTTTGGTAGAACCTGCTTCTGGGTTTCAGGTGCTGAAGCCCGGGGGCGTCGTCCTCTTCCGGGACTACGGCCTTTACGACCACGCCATGCTCCGGTTCAAGGCCGGCAGCAAGCTGGGGGAGAACTTCTACGTCCGCCAGGACGGCACCAGAGCCCACTTCTTCTCTAAAGGTCAGCGCGGCCCGGTGGCACCGCCGGCGGGTCCGAATCCTGACCGCTCGGTCTGCTTCTGTCTGATTTCAGACTTCCTGGCCGAGCTGTTCGAAGAGGCGGGCTTCCGATTGGTCGCCAACGATTACGTGCTGAGGGAGACCGTCAACAAGAAGGAGGGGCTTCGTGTCCCCAGAGTGTTCCTGCAGAGTAAATTCACCAAACCCAGCCAATCACAGGGCTGCTGATGTCACCTGACCTGTGACATCACACCGTCAGAAACGCCAGAACGAAACTGAAATTCTGCTCCGTCATTGGACGGTTAAAGGACGGGAAGGACAAGATCATTTCGTCCCACTTCCTCATGCAGCCACCAGGAAGCAAACAGGAAGTCAGAGAGGACCCGCCTGAGGACGCCTCGCTCAGCAGAACAACCCGAAGACTGTTTATCCAGACACGGGCCGCTCCTCACGACCACGGTCCGATTGTTCCACGCCACACAGGAGGCATTGTTAGCGGCGCGCGTTAGCGGCCGCTCGCCGTCCGGCCGTAGCGCTGCTGGCGCTCTCGTCCGGCGTGTCTCTCGGGGACGGTTGGATTGAGTCATTCCTTAGATCAGTGTGACATAAAGAGGAGACGGCGACGGCACAGAGGTCAGAGGTCAGAGGCCTCACCGCGCTCTCCCGCCCGGCAACAGAGTCTCCGTGTTTTCGGAGGATGCCGGGAATCTGCTGACGGCGTCCCGTCCCGACGCGTCCTCCTCGTGAGGGCAGGAATGTTTCAAATATTTGGACACTTGGAATCTCATCCTGACAGAATCCCCCCCCCCTCCCGACCTCACTCTGATTGGCTCCAGTGGTATAAGATGATGTCATCATTCAACCAATCAGAAATGACTTCTGTACCTCTGAGATGAAAGCGCACACGCGCACACACACACACGCACACACACACACACACACACACAGCCAGTATCTTTGACCAAGCCGAGCCTTTGCTGCGTGGCGTTAGAGTTCTAACATCATTATTCATCGCCATGGCAACACAATATCTTCGTCATGTAACCGTGTTAATCCTTTTCTGTGGGAAATAAATAAAACCACCAGTTGGGTCTTTATTGTTTGATATGGAGGCGTCTGGTTCCGGTTCCGGTTCTGGTTGGACTCCCCTGTAGCGTTAATACAGGGGGGACGCGTCACGCTAGAAACGCCCCCTATGACAGACACTCGTGTCCCATTGGCTGTCTGCCGGAGGACACGGATTTCTCATACAGGCACGGTCCCGCTGAAGGGGGCGGAGCTCCGATCATTCCAGCACCGGAGACCGGACTCATCTCGGGCAGGTGCTGGACGCGGACCGGGATGAGCCGCTTTTAACATCAACCGGTGACGTCATCGCGGCTCGGGGCAGGCGCGTCCGCGCTCCGAGTAGCGGCGGAAGGCTCCGTCTTCGTTCGGCCGTCCTCCGCCTCCGTTATGGACCTCCCGGACCGGGAGCACCGGTCGGACGACGAGACCGAACCGGAGGACGAGGAGGTGGACCCCAGAATCCAGGTAGCCGGGGCTCGCGCTCCGGCTAGCGCTAGCTAACGGTCCTAGCGTGTCGCTGCTAGGAGCTAGCATTCATGTTTGATATGTTTATAACGGGGCTTATAACCGCACAGTGACCTGCTACGACGCGTCGTTGCGTTTATCTCCTCCAGGGGGAGCTGGAGAAACTCAACCAATCCACCGACGACATCAACAGACGCGAGGCGGAGCTGGAGGTCAGTGGTTCTGGTTCAGGTTCTGGTTCTGGTTCGGGTTCTGGTTCTGGTTCTAGAGGTGCTCCTCTGACTGACGGCTTCCTGACTCGGGTTGTTACCTGACATAATTGACCCTTGACCCCAGTAGAACATTGAGTCACGTGACTGATCAGCAGGGTTTTATAGCGGTGAACCTTCTCCTCTTTTGGTTGGTTGTTGATATGTCACACCTGATCCAAGCCCCGCCCCTCCACAAAGCTCCAGACGTTTTATATAGTCCAGTAAAAATGGACGTTTCAACCATTAAATGTTTACTAATCCTGTCCAATAGGTGAGCTAGAAAACCTGGATCTGGATCCTAAAAGGCTCTAACTTAGATCCCGTTAGATCCCGACAGCGATCCGGATTCCCGTCTGGATCCGACGGAAGCTTGTTGATTCACTGGAGAAAACAAAGTTTCGGTTTTCCTGAATTTCTGAGATAATTTCAGAGAAAAAAACAAAGTTTGACTTTTGTACTTTAAGGTTACTCGGACGGCAAATGTCGTAAACCAGGACGAAAATAAAAGTGAATACAACGAACAAGATCCGCCATTACTGGAGCGAAAATAAATAGGCCGACAGAATCATTTCAGCATTTCAGAAACTGAAAAAATGATCTCTAAAAACAGGAAAGAAACTATTTATCTCATGAATTCAGTGAATGCAATAAAGGATACAAAACAATCTGGATTTTCCCATTTACTTATAATGGAGGCTTTTTCTAAACATCCTATCTGGTAAAATCTGCATTCAATTCACTCACCAAGAATCCCAGTCAAAGGGGTCCGATCTGAACCATCATGAAACACGTCTTCTGGTTCTGATCCAGAATGAGGTCAGGAACAAATATTACATTTTAACATTAAGAATCAGTTCTGATTCACTTTGACTTCTGGCCTGAAAGCGATCATTTGATCTCTTTTATCTAGATCAGGGTCTCGGTGGGTTCAAGCCCCGACCCTATACATGTGTGTGTGGGGGGGGGGGGCATCTTGTTGTTGATGTGTGTACAGCTCACGGCGACCAGCTGGACCTTTTATTAGCACTTTGTGAAAAGTGAAAAGTGAAAAGTGAAACCTCCTGCTTCTCATTTTCTGCTTCTTCATCTGAGCTTTGTTTGCAGGGTTCACAAGGTTTGTCACGCACACGCACACACACACGGATGGGGGAGGGAGGTGATGATGGTCAGGTTCCTGTTATTGACGCTAGCTGCGTAGCTTCATGACCTTTGTCAAACTTGGTTTAAAAAAAACTTATTTCAGATGAAATCTCAGGACGTTTCAGACAAACGGCGTGAGGACCACGCCCCCCCACCCCCCCCACCTGTAAAACTGGCACGCTGAGACTGTAAACAACCAGCTGTGATGTAACGGCGTCCCGGCGCGACAGGTCAGACGATGCTAACCGGGAAGCGTGACATCATGACAGCGATCTAAGAGGCGGCTTCGGTTCTGAGTCCACCGACGCTTTTACGGTTTACTGGTTTAACTGGTTTAACTGGTTTAACGGGTTTCCAGGATTACGGAGTCAAACTTGGATCCACTTCCTGTTTGCTCAGACCTGCTCCCTTTTTTTTTTCCCAGGATGCTCGGCAGAAGTTCCGCTCCGTTCTGGTCGAGGCCACGGTCAAACTGGATGAACTGGTGAAGAAGCTCGGCAAGGCTGTGGAGGAGTCCAAGCCTTACTGGGAGGCCCGGCGGCTGGTCAGACAGGTCAGTGGCGAGGAGGCGGGGCCACCGTAGCGACGCTTCCTGCTTCCAGGTGCAGAGCTGAGGCTTGATTTGAGTTCTGGTGGCAGGAAGCCGTCCTCCTCGCTTCCTCGTTGTTCCCGGTTATCGGACACCAGGAACGCTCCGACTGGACCGGCGCTCATCCAGACAGGAAATGGCGTCGCAGTGTTTTCCTGAACGGACGCTGAAGGAGAAATAAACAGCCGTTTGTCCGGTGGCTTCCGTCACGGCCCGTCACGTCTTGATGTTTTGCTTTAATGTTTTAAATCCGATTAAAGACGGCGGCGCTTTATTTTCTCTTGTTTTCGTGCTGCAGATCCGTCTCAGATCAGGCGTTCTGTCCGTCTTCAGGCCCGTCCTCCGGATTGGCTGCTGACTCATCGTAGACGAGAACTAAACAGCCATGAATCTGTGTGGTTATTTACGATAAAAGCGTGTTTTAGTTCGTTAAACCAGCAGAGTGGACGCGAGGACCGTTGGACGTGAGGACCGTCTCCTCCGTCCCTCGCCTGTTAAAGCTTAAAGTGTTTCAGGCTCCGTTTAGTTTGTGTGACGGAGATCAGAGACGGAGGACTGGACTTGTTTTTGAGACGCCTCGTCCTCGTCCTCGTTAGCTTCGGCTACGTAACGCCATAATTCGGTCTTTTAGAACCTGTTTACTGACTTTTAAACGCTAACTCTTCGCGTGACAAACGTCCTCATATGATTTATTTCTGGACCGAGGCAAACTGAACAGCGTTTCATGTTTGAGCTGACAGAATGAGGTTGAGGAGGAGGAGGAGGAGGAGGAGGAGGAGGACCGGAGCGATGACTTCCTTCCTTCGCGTGAAGCAAAAACAAACTGATTTATCTGCAGTCGTTTCCGTAAAGCTATTAGCATTAGCCTCACGTTATGTTATGATATTTTATCTAAAGATGAAATGAGGCCAGAAGAATTCCGTTCAGAGCAGCGACCTGATTGGAGCGATTCCAGGTCACACGGCTGCAGGGCGCCGCTCTCCTGCGGCGGGTTCGATATTCGATGATGTCACCGACGCCGCCCCTCTCTGTCCAGGCCCAGCTGGAGGCCCAGAGGGCCACCCAGGACTTCCAGAGGGCCACGGAGGTCCTCCGGGCGGCCAAGGAGACCATCTCGCTGGCCGAGCAGCGGCTCCTGGAGGAGGAGGAGCACCGGCAGTTTGACTCCGCCTGGCAGGAGATGCTGAACCACGCCACCCAGCGGGTGAGGACGGGGGGCGGGGCAACGGGACGCTCATCCTGTTCGGAGGATGCGTCTCACCGTGCCTTCTGATTGGCTGTCACAGGTGATGGACGCGGAGCACACCAAGACACGGAGCGAGCTGGCGCACAAGGAGACGGCGGCCAAATATACGGCAGCGACCGGTGGCATGAAGCAGCTGGAGAAGAACCTGAAACGCAGCATCAACAAGTCCAAGTAAGCGTCTCAGCGGCGCCCTCGGTACCAACGAAGAAGAAGACAAACACGATTGGTCTGTTGCTTTCAGTCAGCCGTTAACGCTGGTGCCAGGGGGGCGGGGCTGGAGGGCCCCTGACCCCTCTGGGCTTCAGTGCGTTTCCTCCAGGTTGCCATGGTGATGGTGTTGTTTTCCTGGATTACCGTGCATCGTTTCAAGCTAATGTTTTTCCCTCTCTCTTGACCCCTCCTCTTCCTCCTCCTCCTCCTCCTCCTCAGGCCCTACTTTGAGATGAAGGCTAAGTTCTATCTGCAGCTGGAGGTAAGGCGATGCTAAGGCGACCGCTAGGACACAGCCGATCGTCACCGTGACGACACGCCGGCGGCGTCTGATCCTCTTCACCCCAGAACCTGAAGAAGAGCGTGGACGAGCGGCAGGCGAAGCTGTCTCAGGCCAAGGCCGAGTACAAGACGGCCCTCAGGAACCTGGAGAAGATCTCAGACGAGATCCACGAGCGGCGCCGCAGCTCCACCGTCGGACCGCGGGGGCGGGGCGTGGGCGCCGAGGGGGGCGGCCTCTCAGCAGATGACAGCGCCGGCTTTAAGATGGACTCTGATGGGATATCCAGTGAGTAGGAGAAAACGGACTCAGAGGGCGGAGTCTGCTGGAGGCGAGGGCGGGGCAGAAACAAACAGCTGGAGGGAAGACAATGAAACCTGCTGGCTGTGATTTAGAAATAAATGGGCTGCCGTTACCACGGTAACAGAGCGGCGTGAGCGTCCGATCCAGAAGCGGTCACTTAAATTAATCCACACAGAAAGGAATCAGACGCCGGCGGTGCGTTTAGGGACTTTGGTTTACATCAGGGAAAATGAAGCGCCTCCTCTGGGCCTGATTGACAGTTTCCTTTCTCCCTCCTCCTCCTCCTCCTCCTCCTCTTCCCCCCCCCCCGGGGCTTCAGTGTGCTTCGATGACGAGGCCCGCGGCGGCAGCTGCATCGTGCCGGAGGAAGACCCAGAGACTCGCTCCACCTGCAGCTCGGCTTCGTCTCCCAGCAGCCCCCAGGAGCTCCTCTCGGCCCGCCCCTTCGCTAGCTCCTCCCCGTCCCCCCCGCCGAGGCCCTGCAGCCTGGACCTGCGCAGCACCGTGTCGCTGTCGGACTTCGGCCTCATCTCACCGGTCCTCGGGCCCCGCAGCGAATGCAGCGGAGCGTCGTCACCCGAGTGTGACCTGGAGAGAGGTAGGTCAAAGGTCAATGGGTCAGACACGTAAATGCTGCTACCCATAAGCCAATGCAGCACCCACCTCCTTAAAACCCGTGTGGAACATGCGCTAAGGTTAGCAATAAATAAATGAACCAATCACAGGCCTCCCTGCTGCAGGTGACCGGGCGGAGGGCTCAGAGGGCGACGCCCCCTCCCCCTCCAGCACCAAGAGGAGCTTCAGCTTCCTGAACCGGCACCGCCCTCGGCCCGACGCCAAAGACACAGACGGCTGTCCTCAGAAGGCGGGGCAGGCTGCGGTCCTGGTCCAATGAGTGCACAGGAAGCCCGGAGGCGGGGCTTGGGCCTCGCTGAGACCGAAAACTGAACGGAGCCGTTTTTCAGCTTCCTGCCACGCCCGTGCCGTCAGTGTGTTCCGTACGCCACGGTGGCGGCGACGCCCCGTAAACACTGTTGTGGTGAAAATGTGTTTAAGGAAATGATTTGTGTTTTTCCTCTCATTCGATCCTTAAAACACGCGACACGGGCGTGCACAGGTGACACGCCGCTCGCGCCTATTCTACTCGCCTGCAGGCCGACGGAGGGTAAACCCGAAGGCGTGGTTCTCTCCTGATCACCTGAAGAAGACGGAGAAAACTAAAACAAAACTAACCCAGAAGGCCAGCGAGGAAGCCGTGAAGCTAAGTGTTAGCACTCCCCGTCTGAGGCGCCAGGTACGAACCTGGAACCGTGAGTTATCTTAGTGTCCTGCAGGGGGCAGTGTCACGGCGCCACCCAGCCGGTCCACATACAGGTTACAGGAGCCGGATATTTCAAGTCATTAATGTGAGAATGTTTTTGACTTTGTGTTTTTTGTATATAATGAAGTTTCAGTATTGGAAAAAAAATCAACCTGGACCAATCAATAGAACTAGACAGGAAGGGGCGGGTCATGACGCTCTATGGAGGAATCATTGGTTCTTAGGCTACATGTTGTCACGTGTTGTCTCTGTTAATGTTAATAAACTTGTTTTCTAAAAACTAATTTTGGTTTTAAATATTAAAAAATCTAAATACAATGTACTTAAACATTTTTAATTCTCTGAAGACGGCGGTTTTTATCACGTAAACATGCGTGTTAGAAACTTCTCTGATCTCGGTATTTTTAGTTTCTTCTACTGGTTGTGAAATCAAATCTGACCTTTTAATGTCTTGAAGCTTTAGAGGTGAAAAATAAAAGCTTTTCCAGATTAGTGAACAAACAAGAAGAAAAATATGAAAGATCAAAACTCACCGGAGGACGAAGAGCAGCTGATGATGTCATCCTCGAAGCAGCTTCACCTTCATCAAGTATAGTTTGTTTCATCCCGTTGTTACTTGATTAACGTGTTGAAAGGTTTCATTCAGGTGACATCACAGTTCTATCAAAATAAGAGTCCCGTTCCCCGCCAAAACAAGGACCAGCACAGACAGTCGTTCTTTATATTTATGTTGAACAGATCGGCTGATCCAACATTTAGTGCAAACATTACATCAACAGGCTGCATCTCCGTCCCGGTGCAGAACCGCGGGCCGGTCCGAACGCCCGGGGCGGCAGTACCGGCCCGAGGGGAAGCAAATGTTTTGCATTCATGGTAAAAATACTTTAGGATAATGTGGGTATTTGGCAGAAGTGCTGAAATCTACTCTTGTGAATCGGACCCCCCCCCCCCCCCCGAGCTAAAGACAGGCGAGGGTTCTGAACATTCAGTTTGGCGATGAAGCAAAGGAGACATGATGAAACGAGTGAAGCCGGCAGGACACACCTGAGGCGAGTGTACAGAGAACGCACCCGTCTCCTGAGAAGAGGAAGACCAACACGGTCGTCAAGGAAACGACCCATCGACCCGACAGCAGGTCTGATCAGCGGACCAGCTCAGGGTTCAGATCCCTCTCGTCTCGCTACGCGCCTCTTTATCCGCTTGTTCTGATTGGTTCTGCGTCTTTTCAGTAATTATTTTTTTTTAGTTTTAGCACAGGTCGAGGTTTTCAGCGGGTCCTCGCTTCACGACGGCGTTTCGTTCCGTACTCGCCCGTGACTCCGGCGCATTCCGCTCGCCGTAACAGACTCCTTGTCGCTAAACGCAAACGTTACATTTGAGTCTCGGTCGAAGGAACGAAGGTCGGCGGATCTTCATTGGAGCTGCGACACCTTGAGGGGCGTGGTGCTGGCGAAGTCCAAGAAGAAGGGTCCTTCCTGTTTGGGCAGGAAGGTGGTGGGCGTGACGTTGTAGATGCCCGCCGGGACCTGGTCCAGCTCCATGTAGCAGAAACCACATCTGGAACGACAGACAGACTTTAGGCTGACGGGGACCAGCTGGAGGTCTGGGTGCGCCCAACAGTAGAACAAACACCTGTGGGCGTCGCCAGGTGCGCTTTCCTGTACCTGTAATCTCCACTACTCTTTTTCTGGAAGGCAGCCGGACCCGGATCCCCGACCGTCGTCACGGCGACCACGTCAAACCCGACGCTGTACTGCCTGCAGACGCAGAGAGGAAGACGAGGACCCGTTTCTCATTCACAGTTTTCATTTCGTTATTATCTTTTTTTTGGGGGGGGGGGGGGCACTAAACCTGATGAAACGTAGAAGATTTGGGGTGAATCCGGATTAAAGAGCAGATCCAGGACTTTTTTTAAACATCAAAGGAAACTCCTGATTGATTATGGATGACGTCACACATCGGCGCCGGCCTCACCTGGACCCCCGGAGCTCGATGAGCAGCGGCCCCGCCCGCTCCAGGTTCACCTGGTAGATGGGGTTGTGCTTGTAGGACTCCCGGTACGTCCCGCAGCCGCCGGCGCCGAGGCCCTTCCACTGGCCGTTGACCTGCGGAGACGGGAGCACGGTGAACGGAAGCCGACGTGGAGGCCCCACGTGCACGCTCACGTGCACGATGCCGCCCGGATGACGCACCCGTTTGGTCTGAGTGAACGGATCGGGGATCTTGGAGAAGGTGAATTTACATCCAGAGAATACCTGCGGAGAAACCAGAACGCGTCAGGGTCAGGGCTGAGCTCTGATTGGTCGCCAGCTACCAGAGTCTTCCTCACCCGTAGCGTGTAGTTGATGGTGTTCTGCTTCTCGTACTGGGACACCACCAGAGTGAAGGTGTGTGCCCCCGCGCCCGTCAGCCTCATCTTGGTCAGGTAATGCGGGCTGTTGATGCGGATGCCGTCGATGTAAGGAGGGGGGTCGGCTGTGGGGGGGGGGGTATTTAAATAAGAGTCACGCTCTGTGTGAGACGCTGTGATTGGTCGCGCCTCACCTGGGTAATAAACCTTCTTCCCGTCCGTCTTGTAGACAACGAGGGTGATAAACTCCCGGTTTTGTGCAAAATCATCCTGGAAAGGTCAGACGAAGGTCAAGAGAAGACGCGCAAAGACACGATGACATCACTTCCTCCCAGAGCTGCCTCGCCACCTTGTCGGTGATGTGTCTGGTGAGCAGCACCCAGACGGCGGCGCCCCCTGCTGGACACTGGACCTCCAGCCTGTACTGGGGGTTGTTGGCCAGGCTGTAGACGTCCTTCACGGGGCCCTGCTTCCCGTCCCAGCTGCTGCAGGCGAGACAAGCAGAGGGGGCGCCTCAGCGTCGGAGCGCCGGAGCGTCGGAGCGCCGGAGCGCCGGAGCGCCGGAGCGCCGAGCGTCCGGCTGCTTCCGGATCAAGAGGCCATGACACACCTGTGAATGCAGGAGGACTCCTTGAACAGACCGGGGTTCCAGCTCAGGTAGATGACATCATAGTACTGACAAAGGTCCTCC
Organism: Brachionichthys hirsutus; assembly: GCF_040956055.1. Classification (NCBI taxonomy): domain Eukaryota; kingdom Metazoa; phylum Chordata; class Actinopteri; order Lophiiformes; family Brachionichthyidae; genus Brachionichthys; species Brachionichthys hirsutus. Next base: position 979,999 of record NC_090899.1, read on the forward strand.
CATGAGATCCAGAAAACTCCTGCAGAGCAACAGACGGGCTCATTAAAGCAAAACGATAACAGCAACAGGATGGGGGGGGGGGTCGCAGAGGTCACCACACGGGAGCTGGAAAAAGACTCGCCATGAAAACATATTCCAGCTCCAACAGAGAAAGAACGAAGAAGGAAGGAAAGGGAACACCGTTATCAAACTTTTGTGCCGTCTTGGGGTCAAAGTTGAGATATTTGAGGAGGTCGGGGGTCCAGTTCTTCTCGTCACGCTCGCTGTAACGGCCCTTCCAGCGCAGGTGGCTCCACGGGTTCTTCAGCTGCAGGAAGCGCATTCCCTACGCGCGCGCGCACACACACGCACACACACACACACACGCGCACGCACGCACACACACACACACAGCAGGTTATCTGTTTCTGTTCCACACGATGCATTCAGGGGCTGCTGGGAAATCACAGTTATGCTGCATTACATTCACATCTTGCCACTGTTGCCGAATGCAGAGACGAGCCTCAGCCGTGAAAGCGCTAACAGTCACATGCTAATGCTAATGCTAGCCTAAGTGTGCTAACCTTGTAGTCCCTGATGTCGAGAACAGCGTAGGCGTGTGTGGGCACCAAACCCCAGCGCTCCCCCTCCTCCTCCGTCATCACGCCGGTCGCCGCGGTGACGAGCACGTCGCCTCTGTGAAACCTTGGCGACAGAAAGGGGAGGAGACGCATCAAAAACGCCAGAGAGGGGGGTGGAGAAGCAGGGGGGGGGGGGGGTTGCTCACCGCTGGAAGAGCATGCGGAACGTGCCGTCTTTGCTGAACGACTGATTGTCTGAGTGCATGGCGATGCGTTCAGGGACCCAGCCAGTGAGCGCGTGCAGATCGATATTCTGTGGGAGGCAACAAATAAACAGACACGGGGAGGAGCCATTCAAAAACAAAAAATACAACTTTATCCAAAACCAAAGTCACGAGTTTAACGAGTTAAAATCTGGAGCGTCCAGACACAGGAAGCAGCGACGCCCCCCCCCCCCCCCCCCCACTCACCGAGTTGGACCCGGGGAAGTCGTAGCCGCCCATCACCTTCATGTAGGCCTTCTCTATGAGCGACACCCACAGCTCGTTCCTGTTGCTGGAGTAGGAGCACAGCAGCTCGCCGTTGCGATCCGCCGGCAGGAAGTCGTCGATGATCACCTGCACAGGTGCACGGTGATGAAAGCAGCCGGCGTCACGGCGACACAACGCTGGGAAGACTCTATAGAGGGGGGGGGGGGGGGGGAACTGAAACGTGACGGCACCTTCCTGGGAACGCCGTTGATGTGAAGCTTCACCATGTACTTCCCACAGGGATTATACTCCGGCTCCCCGCGTCTGTTCTGAGGGTAGATGATGCTGCAGGACGCACACGCGCACACACACACACACACACATGCACACGCACACACACGCACCGTGATTCCCTGTGATTAGCTGAAGGTGGATAATTCCGCTCCCTGAACCTTCCAGATGTTTTGTTTGAAGGAACGCCGACCCGTGACTCCGTCATTGGTCGCTACCTGGTGATGAGCTTCTTGCTGTAGCGCCTCTCGTAGGCCGCGCTGATGGCGAGAGACGCCACGAAGGAACAGTCAGACACCACCGTCTGGACGGAGGGGAGAGGAGCGCGTGACGACAGCGTTGGAGGCGCGTTCACGCGGAATGAAAGATGGCCGCCGGCCCGACCTGCTTGATGCTGAGGCTGGACACGGACATGATCATGGTGGGGTTGTTGCAGATGTCGTCCGGCCGCACCCAGCGGGAGAAGATGGCTTTCTGTTTGGGGGACAGCGCCAGTTTCCCCGCCTTATCCCTGAAGAGAAGAACGACCACGAGTTAAACGCTCCTCGGGTCAGACCCGGGAAGGCAGGAAGCGCCGACTCGGGAAGACTCACGAGAACGGGACGGGAAAGGCGAAGCGTTCCCTCATGTCCACCGTCATGAAGGGCACGTAGGCGATGCCGTTGATCGTAGACGTGCTCCTTGAGAAGGACAAAGGACAAAGGACAGGCGTGGACGGAAAGCGGCGCCTCTAATCGGAACGCCTCCACCTGGCGCTGGCTCACCTGAGCACCTCGATCTCCTCCGACGTGTAGCGCTGACTCTGGGGCTCACCGGACTGAGCGGGCCGGACCGGCGGAGGCTGCAGGCGGTCGCGGAGGCTGAAGTCCGTCCCGAGAGGGAAGAACTGCCGCGCGGGCCCACCGGGGGAGCCGGCGCCGCTGGCTTTGGGTCCGGAGGGGCCCGTCCTGTCCTGAGCCGGAGCCGGAGCCGATCTGGACTTTGAGTCTTTTAGACTCTCTGCCCTAGTGGAACACAAGAGAGGAGAAAGATTCAGGACAGGAAGCCGGCGAGGAGGCGGCGGCGTGGAGGAGGAGGAGCCGGGACCTGTCTAAAGCCTGGCGAGCGATCTGCTTCAGCTTGGACTGCAGCGACGGCTCCGACGTCTCGTTGGACTGCAGCGGAGACAGGAAGGACAGAACCGGTTGAGAGGAGAGGATGCGAGGGGTCGGAGGTCAGAGTGGCGTCGGACGTACCGTGCTGATGCACAGCTCCACAGCCTGAGTGTACAGCTCGACGGCTTCGTCGTCGTTCCCCTTCTCATCTTCTTCAAAGGCCTGCGTGACCAGGAAGTAAGCCCGCTCCAGGTCCAGCTGCTGGCGGGACTTCAGCGGGTCGCTCTTCTGGGCCTGATCTGGGGTCAAAGGAGGAGTCAGGACACACATCAGACGACGGCGAGCACGTCGAGGCGTCTGCGTTCGCCTCCCCGTTTACGCAACTGTCTATCTTTAGGAAAGCGATGGATCCGCAGCTCGCTTCCTGGATTCCCTCTTGACTGGAAATTAAATACAAAAGCTGCGCAGTGCGGTAATTTGTTTCGATTTGCACATCTGTTGTTACGTTACGTTGCTTTTATGTTATGTTGTTACATTACGTTGCTTTTACGTTATGTTGTTACGTTGTGTTGCTTTTACGTTATGTTGTTACGTTACGTTGCTTTTATGTTATGTTGTTACGTTACGTTGCTTTTACGTTATGTTGTTACGTTGTGTTGCTTTTACGTTATGTTGTTACATTACGTTGCTTTTACGTTATGTTGTTACGTTATGTTGTTACGTTGTGTTGCGGCGGCGGCTCAGTTGGCTGAGCCGGTTACGAAGGTGGAAAAGCGTTAGATAAGTCTAGTCTTGCTGACGAGGGCTGCAGCCATTTGATGTTATCAACCCAGAATGCATTGCGCACGCAAAAACATGGCGGCCATGTATCAATTTATGTTGTAAACAAAGCAGATTTTACAACTTTTTATCAAATAAGAAATGTTTATTTACTTTTCTCAACGTATTTACAGGGTTATTCTAAACTTCTGTCATTTTCTGCAAAGCCGTTTGTTAGTCTTTCAATACACGCACGACACGACATCAAACAGTGAATCATCAAAGCCTCCCATTTGGTGATCTTACAGGAACTATGGAGGGCCTGAACCCGATCCAGGTACTCATTCACTTTGTCCTGGACCCCATCCAGCTTGGACCCCGCCATGCCAGCATAGATCAGGGCCTGGGCTGCCTCCTGCAGCAGAAACACAGGAAGTTAGTAACAATAACACGCTAATGATCTGGCATTAAAGGCGGCCAGTCTTATTAAATTACTTTTGTGACATGCTCCTATAATTTAAAAAGTAAAACCCCCATCCGAACTGCAAAGCGAAAGGGCTAGCTTCGAGCTAGCTTCGCGGCTAACACTAACAGCTAGTGACGCCGAACGAGTTAAAACGCAAAGCCGCTGACCTTGTAGTAAAACACAGCCTCGTTATATTTGCCATTCTGGTCGGAGGTGACGGCCGCTTTGGCAAATTTAACCGCATCGAGCTCCAGCGCCGTGCAGTCCATGCCCCCGCGAAGGTTGTTGACAGCTAGCCAGCGACGACGTTAGCTAGCCGCTAGCTCCCGCTATCCTCGGAACTACGGAAATATCCGTCCTTCACATAAAAGACAATTCGCTTCATCAACTCGGAAAAATCACAATAAATATATTTTTTATTGACACGCTTAGTCCCGTGAGGAAAGCTGGCCGGCTCAAGTTCTTACTAGCTTTAGCCAGACGACTGCTAATAACCGGATATCAAACTAATGACGTTCTTCCTGGGACGCACGATGTGCGCAGCCGCAGTAGACGATGACGTCAAAGTTGCATTCAGGCGCTGTAGGAAATAATGGTACTCACAATGGGTTGGACGGAAGTATTTACCACCGGTAATTACGGTTTAGTGGTTCGACTTGGCAAAATTCAGAAAATAAACATTCTACTGAAAATAAAGCCTCACGTGGTGTGTTTGGGTGCTTTATTGAACTGAATTCATGATCTCCATCCTTTTCAACGGATAAACCCTCCTTCTGGTTGTTGTCACTGCTTTTCACTGATTGTATTCCTGTGTTGGAAATTGAACAGTCAACCCCTCGATCCAGGATCAAAGTGAAAAACTGGATTCTTAGGTCAAAGTTGATGGATTTTACGGTTAAAAATGCTTAACTGTGCATCTTAACTGTGGAGTCAAAATAAAAGCAGTCTTGTAATTCTATATTGTATTATTACATTTTTCCAGCCTTTTCCTTTTACACACAGGTGAACACAGAAGCTGACTTCCTGGTTTCTGTATCAGGCTGGGCATTGTCTGGATTTTAACAATTAGAAATAAAGAATTTAAAAAAAAATGATGTCGTAATGTCGGGAGATGGCCACTAGATGGCAATATGCGGCTTCCTTCACTTCCACGGTGAAGCGTTCACGCTTTAAAATCACTGCATGATGATTCCAAACACGAACGGAAAGGCTTTAAAAGACGTTGAGGATGAATGCGAGTCGTTTCAGGTCGCGTTAATATGAGACTTGTTTTTTCCCGGATCATGTTCAATATGAAGTTCTTGGAATAAATTAGGAAGGTTTATTTAAGACTTTACAGTCACTAATCTCTGACATGCTTTTAAAATGTTTATCAAAGTTGTGCTGCGAGAAAACATCAGGATAAGTTCACATCCCAGCAACTTTTGGGTTTGGGCCATTTGTCACACAGGTTTAGCACAAACTTCAGATTTTTTACCACATGAGAATGATAAAAGTGGTAAAAAAAATATATGACATACTTTAAGACTTTGAGGAACACAAAATGATGTTAAAGATTTTAACCAGGGAGCCACCAGAACGTGAGATATTTAAAATCGAGAGGAGGTTTGTCCTCAGCTGAGGGATGAAGGGGTTAACTTTGTGAATGACATCACCGCCTCTAATCCCATTGCTCCTTCACCATTAACCTCTCCTCTCCCCTCCCTCTGCAGCCTCCCGTCTCCTCCCCTCCGGTGCTCCGCCCCTTCACCAGCTCCAGTATGAAAGGCTCCTTCTGGCCGTCACAGAACCAAAACCTCAGCGGAGCCTCGAACCAACAACCTCTGACTGAGGCCTGCTGACATGGAGCCCCACAGGGTGCGTGCAGCCCTCCTCCACAGCCCCCTGGGTGGGGAGAAGCAGCAGATGCTGGACCTGAACCGACGCCTGGAGACCTACCTGAGCCGGGTCAAACTCCTGGAGGAGGAAAACGCGCTGCTTGCAAAGGAGATCCAAGGCCTGAGGCTTGGCAGTCGGCGAGGATCGATGTGGAAGAAGGGCCTGGAGGAGGAGCTGCGGCGGGCAAGACTGGACGTGGACGTGGCCTGGAGGGACAGGGTCCACACGGAGATGGACGTGGGCAGGCTGATAGAGGAGGTCCAGGCCCTGGAGCAGCAGAGGCACGGGGAGGCCCGGGCCCAGGCCAAGGCTAAGACGAAGCTGGAGCAGAGCAGGAAGGAGCTGCAGGGGGAGCAGAGGGCACAGATCAGGCTGAGGGAGCAGGTCAACCAGCTGGAGCACCAGAGGAGCCTCTTGATTCAAGCCCATCAGGAGGATGTGGCCCACATGGAGGCCGCCTCCACCCAGTCGATCCCGGCGCCTCCCTCACCGGCTCAGAGGAGCAACCGGGCACCGAACCTGCTGCAGCTGGGACAGGAGTACTCCCAGAGGGCCGCCGGGGCATGGCAGGAGGCGGCAGAGGCCTATCAGGGGCAGTTAGCCCGCCTGGAGGAGTCCCTGACCCAGACCGGGGGGCAGATGACCCAACTGGGTCGGCAGAGGGGGGAGAGCCAGATGAAGCTCCAGGCACTGGAAAAGGAGCTGGCGTCGGCTCAGGAGAGCCGGCTGCATCTGGAGAGGACGGTGTCCCTGCAGGCACAAAACCACCAGCAGGACATCCAGCACGTCCAGGTGAGAGCAGCACACCTGATGCAGGGGGGGGGGGGTAAATGAGATTAATCGATTAATTCATTGATCGTCTATATTCAGAACATTTGTGTTTCCTGGCCGGGAGAAATATTTACTCCTTTCCTTGAGAATGATTTCCCGTCGTGTTAAAACAACCTTCAGGAGGCCGTCGTCTCCTTCGGGAGAGGAGGCATCTGTTTGATTCCGTTCCCATAGCAACAGGAGGAGACACGATTCTGTCTGATGGAATTACCCCCCCCCCCCAGAGAGGACTGTCAGCAGTCGTTGTGTCAGTCACACGAATATACGATGAGTCATTCAATCAATTTAGATTGTTTATTTCATCCTTCCTCAACCAACAGAAACAAACTCACCAAACAGAAAACATCAAAGAGAATCTCCAGAGAAAGTATTTCCTAAAATATATCTGAAACAAGAAGTGAATTCTCTTAAAGGAAGTGTCTTTATCCACAAAACACTTCTGGAGCTTCACGGCTTTCACGGCTTTCTGTAGAGCCCCCCCCCCCCAAAACAACCGAAGGGGGCGGGACTAGTTTAAAGACGAGAAGAAAGGATTGGCTGGATTCAATTAAACGGCTCAAGTCTTCTCTGTCGCCTCGACGCCCATCCAGATGTTCGTCCTCGATAGACCCGACCGTGAGAATGCCGTCGCACCTTTAATCGAACCGCTTCCTCTTCCCGTTTTGGAAGGATCACCTGCTGGGTCTGCAGGCGGAGAAGGAGGAGCTGGGCCAGCAGATGGACCGCCTCCTCCAGGAGAACCGAGGCCTGATGCAGGTGAAGATGTCTCTGGGCCTGGAGGTCGCCACGTACAGGTACGCCTCATCAGCATTAGCTTAGCTTAGCATGAAGACCAAACGTCCCGGAACCAGTCGGCTGTTGCGGTCGACGCCGAAGAGCTAACGCCAGGACAGCGCCCGACGCGTCGACGGCGGTTTCCATGCCAACCTCCGAGCTGGTTAGTCACGACTCGTCGTCTCGTTGCTCCCGGCTTCACGCTGAGATGTAAAAGCATCCGGATGGGAGGAAGAGAGGAACTCACCTGTTTGAAGTCAGACAGGTGTGGGAGGGGTGCGGCCTTTGATGAACGAAACAATCTCTACTTACAAAGTCGCCGTTCAACAACGATGCTAAAACGTAGCTTGGACCCGTCAGAGCGCTTCAAGCTTCGCTCCCCATTATGGAGCCCCTCCCCCTATTATTGACCCTCGCCCTTCTGTCGCAGGCTACGATTGATGAGCCCTGGGAGTCTAGAATAACAGTCCAGAAGGAAGGAGCAGGAAAAATCGAACGCCGACGTCACGTGTGTGTGTGTGTGTGTGTGTGTGCGTGTTGAGGGTTTGGACTCTTAGCAGCCTCCTCAATGGCCACGCCTTACCGTCATTACCATGACAACGGACACCTCCACCTCCCCGCCTCCCACCACCCAGCCCAGCATTGAGTCTTACCTTGTCTCCTGTCTGTCTCCACAGAGCTTTGCTGGACAGTGGACGTCTCTGGGGTGACATCATCGTCACAGGTAATCAGAGCCAACACGATGCATGAATCCTCCACAGTGATAAAAGCCTCTCTAAGTAGGGGGGGGGGGGTATGTTTGATTCAGTGTCACTGGGTGAGGCGGGGCAGGGGGCTCGGGTAAAGGCGCTGAGGGCGGCGCTGTAATGCACACCACCCAAGACAGTCCCCAAAGGTTAGCGAGCCGTACGGTTTTGCTTTCCGGCAACGTCGACAGCAGTGAAAGGAAAGGACGATCAATATCTGTCCATTAGTGTCCGCCTGCTCTGAGAAGACACGGCTCTATAGGCGATCTATAGGCAATCTATAGGCGATCTCTAGCGTCTCTGTCACGTCCGGATTACTGGGACGATGCTCAGGATGAGGATGAGGATGAGGAGGCCTTCATTTAGGGTATTGATCACCAGACCATGCTACGCCTACGTGTGCTGCCCCAGAGACACTAACGGGTCCAGCTAGAACCAGAGGTCATACGTTACAGCTGCTACTCGCTACCGTTTCAGTTCTTGCCGGGACGAGATCAAAACAATCGGTATTTCTGGTTTGAGGAAATATGAAAATTTGAGATTTCTTTTAAAATTTCTGTCATGATTTTTGAGTAGATATGAAAAACGATGCGTCCGCAGGGACACATTTGATGAGACACTGTGTGTCCCCATGGAAATACATTTGCCAGGGACGAAAACGGGAACATTGAACGACCCATAAAATGTTGGTGTGGATAATTTCTGTAGAATATTTCTTAATAATTGTACAAAATTTCCACAAATTAAACAAAAACTGCAGAAACAATTGGCACCAGACTTTGCCGCAGGGTTGTGCGTCGGTTCAGCTACAGGGCATCGGTTCATTGTGAATTCATGAGCTCTCCTCTCGTCTTCCTCAGATCCAGTTTTCAACCCTCGAGGGGTTAAAAGTCATTACCAGACCCAGATGACCATTAACCAAAAGACCACTTTCCTTCCACCCGTCCAAGTCCGGGCAGGAGTGGGGCCAACCGCAACACCCGCCAAGAGTAAAAGACCTTTAGCCCCCGGTGAAACTCCAACGTTAGCAACACGGGAAAGCCCTTCTCCAAAAATCATGCGAGATGGAGCTGTGGAAAACGTCAGACCACAGGAGGTACTTGAAAAAGTCGCCTATGCCGAGCCTCTGTCGCCTCCTAGTGAGCAGGAGGCGCTTCTCGAAGTATCAGAGGATAAAGAGGTAGAGGAGGATTGGAGTGTCGCTGTCAACCCCCCCGAGGAAAGACCACTAGTTGAGGCAGGTGTCAGTTGTCAGGTTGAGTCTGTCCTCGGCACCGAACCCCCCCTAAACGAGCAGTTTACCACACCGAACCTTACGCCGTACCATGTCATGATGACAGAAGAGAACTTCAGCTTCTCAGATGAGTCTGAGAAGGATGTTCAAGAGGCAGAAGCTCTGACTGATGACCAGGTAGAGACAGAAGCTCCGACTGATGACCAGGTAGAGACAGAAGCTCCGACTGATGACCAGGTAGAGACAGAAGCTCCGACTGATGACCAGGTAGAGACAGAAGCTCCGACTGATGACCAGGTAGGGACAGAAGCTCCGACTGATGACCAGGCAGGGACAGAAGCTCCGACTGATGACCAGGTAGAGACAGAAGCTCCGACTGATGACCAGGTAGGGACAGAAGCTCCGACTGATGACCAGGCAGGGACAGAAGCTCCGACTGATGACCAGGTAGAGACAGAAGCTCCGACTGATGACCAGGTAGAGACAGAAGCTCCGACTGATGTCCAGGTAGAGACAGAAGCTCCGACTGATGACCAGGTAGAGACAGAAGCTCCGACTGATGTCCAGGCAGGGACAGAAGCTCCGACTGATGACCAGGTAGAGACAGGAGCTCCGACGGATGACCAGGTAGGGACAGAAGCTCCGACTGATGACCAGGCAGGGACAGAAGCTCCGACTGATGACCAGGTAGAGACAGGAGCTCCGACTGATGACCAGGTAGGGACAGAAGCTCCGACTGATGACCAGGCAGGGACAGAAGCTCTGACTGATGACCAGGTAGAGACAGGAGCTCCGACTGATGACCAGGTAGGGACAGAAGCTCCGACTGATGACCAGGCAGGGACAGAAGCTCTGACTGATGACCAGATAGGGACAGAAGCTCCGACTGATGTCCAGGTAGAGACAGAAGCTCCGACTGATGACCAGGCAGGGACAGAAGCTCTGACTGATGACCAGGTAGGGACAGAAGCTCCGACTGATGACCAGGTAGAGACAGAAGCTCCGACTGATGACCAGGTAGAGACAGGAGCTCCGACTGATGACCAGGTAGGGACAGAAGCTCCGACTGATGACCAGGTAGGGACAGAAGCTCCGACTGATGACCAGGCAGGGACAGAAGCTCCGACTGATGACCAGGTAGAGACAGGAGCTCCGACTGATGACCAGGTAGGGACAGAAGCTCCGACTGATGACCAGGCAGGGACAGAAGCTCTGACTGATGACCAGGTAGAGACAGGAGCTCCGACTGATGACCAGGTAGGGACAGAAGCTCCGACTGATGACCAGGCAGGGACAGAAGCTCTGACTGATGACCAGATAGGGACAGAAGCTCCGACTGATGTCCAGGTAGAGACAGAAGCTCCGACTGATGACCAGGCAGGGACAGAAGCTCCGACTGATGACCAGGCAGAAGCTCCGACTGATGACCAGGTAGAGACAGAAGCTCCGACTGATGACCAGGTAGAGACAGAAGCTCCGACTGATGACCAGGCAGGGACAGAAGCTCCGACTGATGACCAGGTAGGGACAGAAGCTTCGACTGATGACCAGGTAGAGACAGAAGGTCCGACTGATAACCAGGCAGGGACAGAAGCTCCGACTGATGTCCAGGTAGAGACAGAAGTTCCGACTGATGACCAGGTAGGGACAGAAGCTCCGACTGATGACCAGGCAGAAGCTCCGACTGATGACCAGGTAGGGACAGAAGCTCCGACTGATGACCAGGTAGAGACAGAAGCTCCGACTGATGACCAGGTAGAGACAGAAGCTCCGACTGATGACCAGGTAGAGACAGAAGCTCCGACTGATGACCAGGTAGGGACAGAAGCTCCGACTGATGACCAGGTAGAGACAGAAGCTCCGACTGATGACCAGGTAGAGACAGAAGCTCCGACTGATGACCAGGTAGAGGAAAGCTCAGACTCCGAAACTGTGGCCATCATCGAACCAAACTTTGAGTCCTGGACGAGCAGCCCAGCTTCTGAGTTTGAGCCTGAAGAAAGTGTTTCTGATGAAGTGACTGACTTCACCAAAGATGGAAGCCTGAAGATATGTCAAGAAGCAAGTAGCTCTACAGCCGGAGGAAATGAGATGGAAGTAGACGATGGGTTGTACCCTGATGGAGAAGAGATGGACACATGGGACAGCGTGACAGAAAGGAAGGCTGATTTAACGAGGGACGATGGCATTGAGAAGGATGAAGACCACCAGCAACATGCTGAGACAGAGGACGATTTATCACCCAAAGAACTAGAGCGAGAAAGAACAGAAACCAGGCAGGGTTCTGTCCCAGACGCCCAGCGAGACGTAGAGACGATGGACAAATGGGTAGATGATGAGGAAGGGCGGGCCGTCTTAGACCACGCAACTCTTCCTGACAATGACGGTGACGAAGAGGACGATTCTCACAAGGTCTCCATGTCTTGGAGGACTGAGCTGGAGAGTGACAGCTATGCTCAGGACAACACTCTTGCCGACACTCGCCCCCTGATTCGATACAAGAGCGACGACACCGACGCCAACGTTCACATGGAGGAGAGCGAGTCCAGCGATGGCGAACAGGAAAAGAGGATGGGAGAGATGGGACTGTGGAGCGAAGGCGAGTCCAGGAGGTTTGGAACTATGGAAGATCTGTGTGAAGATATTGAAGAGGACGCATTGGATGAGGAATATGATCTGGGATATACTCAGCCCGTTGGCTGTGGTTTGACAGGAAGTGAAGGTGCGCCGGGGAATGGGCCAGAACATTCAGAAGAAATGACCAGAGAAGTCGTGAAGGGACATTTAGACGAAGAAAGAGAGGAACTCGGCAAACCTGCTAGCTCCTCAAACGTCGACCGCGATGAGGGGTTAGACACGGATAGACTCCAGGAGCAGGATCTAGAAAACCTACCTGAGGACATCTATAGCAGTAGGGGGGTCAGTCTGAGGGAGAAAAGGCTTCATCAGCACGAGTCCATCAAGCAAACACAAGAGGAGTCTGAAGAAACCGAACCGGAGTCCCCCTGTGTCGAGTCTGAGAAGACTGAAAACCGAGAACTTGCATCTTCAACTGCAACCACAGAGCAACCTTTTGAGAACCTTTGTTTCAGTGATTCATTGCTGAGCCCAACCGATGAGGGCCAGCACAAAGGGCAAGAAGCTCCGGAGGAACGAGAGGAAGAGGATGAATGCAGTCGGCCCATGGGGAACCGCGATGGAACAGACCACTTCAGGTCTGATAACCCGGGGTTACAGGGGAACCTGCAGCATGTGGCACCCCCAGCACAGGTCAAAGAGGTTCTGCCTGTGGAACCACCTCAAGAACTTGCCATCAAGGATGTTCCATACGGTCAGAAAGTTCTAGAAACAACTGAATGGGAAGTCCTTGAGAACCCAAGTGAGGACTCTGAAATCAGAGATCAGAGGGAAGACGGATTCACCCAGAGTGATCTCCTAGATGAAGGAGGCTGTGACGAGGGTGGTCCAGACCCGCCCCTCGAGGCCACACCTGACCGTCTACCTGCTGAAGACCACATCGTTGCTGTGAAGAACCCAACGGAACTACTGCATACAAATGAGAACCGCATCCACAGCTTGATTCGCTCGGGTGTGAAGAACAACTTTTGGGTTTCCTCCTTGGAGACCGGTGCAGCCTACCAACCAGATGTTGAAGCTGAACGAGCCAATCAGAATCAAGGGTTTGCTGACAACTTGGTTATTGGGGATTTGGAGCACCAGGATGTCATTAAGTGGAACTCCAGGATTGACGTTGACTCTTCTAAAGCCCGAAAGAAAAAGAAGGAGCAGCAGGAGGTGCATTCAGAGGGGCTGTGCAGAAATGATGCTGAGGGGGAGTTGGTGCATTCTGAGGAGTCTGAGGTTGAGGCCTGGTCGTCTGGGGAGGAACCAGCATGAAAAACAGGGAAGGGTTTGAGGGGAACTAGTCGTAGGTTAATCCGTGTTTCTGTAATTAACTAACCTATACAACCTCAGTGACGCTAACCACCAACGTGCCAATCCTACGGAGACACCGACCACCTGATTCACCTTTCAGTGTGCATGCTGAGGACGAAGGAGGAGCATTTTCTGCATGAGGGGCTAGCATAAAAAGGTTTATTGATTGCTAATCTGATTGAAAATCATTACACCAGAAGATGGATAGCAGTGAAACAGAAAAACACGTGACTGTGCTACAGCATCTTCGCACGTTTTACACGCATGTAGAATAAATGGTTCGTCGCAAAAGCTCAATGTTAGCGATGAGGCAAGTCGCTTTGGTCAAGCTCGCTGTTTTTATTGGATTTATTTTCATGTTAGCGGTACGCTAGCATCCCTAAATAAAAAGTAGACTGCCGATGAGTCCGTCTGAACATCTTTCTTGTCCAGTCGCACGTCATTCATACGATGATTAACATACAATTAGCATTTACACGCCTTTAAAGATTCATGTTTATTGATCTCATTAGAGGGCCATTTGCATTGAAGCTCGTACATGCTAACATATTTAGCTTAGAGGCTACGGTGAATTTCCTCTTGATGATATGCTGCACTCAGGCCTCCAAAAATATAAACCGTAACTATAGAAAACTGATGCATCCTCAAAACAAGGTCATGAAACCAGCGGCTCCCAGAAACACCCATCTCTGTTCCTTCGGCGTTTGGACTACAATGTGTGTGTGTGTGTGTGTGTGTGTGTGTGCGCTACGTGGGCTCAAAGCGGGCAGGCTAACAAAGCAGAACCAGGACCCTCCACGGGCAACCGGCCATCCCACGAAGACGGCCAAGGAAAAAGTACCAAAGAGAGAACAACGTGCGACCTTGGCGCCCCTAGCGCTGCCACGCCCCCCTCATTCATTGGTTCACCGAACAATGACGCCTCTTTTCGCGGCTGCCGGCCTCCACCCTGCCCAGTGAGAGTTTCAGTGAGGAAGGACGGCCGGATTCCTGGAATGGTGTTACAGCAGCTGTCTGGCTATTCTTTGCCTATCAATAGGCCGTCCGGCCCGTAACACATCCAGCCATTATCTACTTCGATGCGGGTGGAAAGCATGCAGAAGATTTCTGGAGCTTCTCAGCATAACATTGTTATTGTTTTACTTTTTAAAATGATGCTAAAACATTTTACTCTGAAGATCCAGAGTGGCCTTAGAAACGTCTAAAATTAGTCCTGGTTAGTTCACAACGGACCAAAGAACCAAAGAGATCAAATCAAATGAGTCCGGAGCGTCCATCAGGAGCTCGTTGATCTCCTCCTGACGGCAGGAGGAACGATGGAGGTGGAGGAGTTCACCCTGGAAGACAGACGTTAGAGCCCAAAGCAGAGGCGCTCTGAAGAGCTCGCAGCATGAGGGGACAGAATGTGGAACCCAGAACGGTTCTGCCCGGCCCTCTGAGCTCATTTGTCCCCCCCAGTGGGACCCGACAGCTGACTGATGAGTCGCTGGTTTTTGTAAATGCAACTACATCCTGACCCCCCCCCCCACTCCCCCCCACTGACCCGTGGGACCTTCAGGCATGCGCCAGCGTGACGCATCCTGCTGAGTGGGTCACCAGACCGGATGAAAATAGAGCGGCGGTTGCTCCGCGGCGTGCAATCGGTTCTCGACAGCTGCAGGACGGGCCGGAGGGAATCGTCAGGAAAGAGATCAGCAGCATCATCTGCAGGTGATGAAAACCGTCCAATCAGAGCGTCTGAGCAGGCCCAGGTCCTTATGTTGAGTTATTGATTCAGTGCGTTTGATCAGAGGACAGACCCGATCCAAAGAAGAGGACGGCGTCTCCATCTTCCTCTTCACCACCTCCTCACAACCAGAGGAATGTCAGCCTTCGTTTAGAGTCATAGAAACGGGAGATTTGAAGACAGGTCTCCGTCCCTGATCCGCGTCCAGCGGGACGCCCGACTCCGACTCGGTCTGTACTGAGGAAGACTCCGGCGAAGGTGCTCCTGAACAGCAGGAGACTCATCCTGTTCATCCGAGTGAAATAAAAATAGAACAGATTTCTCCGCTTTTGTTGCTGCTTTTATGATCACAACAGAATTATGGGATGTCTGAGCTGCTGTTGTGACTCTTTACTTGCTGTTAGCAGCCGATGCTGAGATGAACTCTGACTCTGATTCTGTGCTTTATCTCATTTATCAAAGAACATTAAGAGGAATTTCCTCGCAGCTCCTTTTAAACATTTATTTTAAACTTTGTGCGCCTTCGTCCAATAAATCGGATTATGCCGGGATTAGGATCATCCTGTCCGTACAAATAATGTTGTGAAATCCAGTCATGTACATACACACACAGATATATATACATACATATATATATATATTGTGTATAAAGTATTGGTAAAATTAAGTTTACGCAGATTAATTTAACCGATTTATTAAAACTGTTAGTTTTCAATTATCGTATATAAATGCTTTTATTAATTTATTGTTTGCATCACTTTGAAAAAAAGTTTGTAGTTCTATTTCTTCACTTTCAAGGATGAAGGTAACAAAGCAAAAACATTTTGAACTTGTAAAACATTTTTACAGCCTCTCCTGCTTCATTAGCGCTCCGCCTAGTGGCCACGTCGCGGTACTGCAACACATCACAAACGACACGAAGGCCTCCGTTGTGTAGGTCAACTTGTCTATTTAATATATAAAATACGTTAAAACATACGCAAAAAGGGGAGAAGGGAAAGCAGGACCAATGGATACTTTGGTACAATAACAAACACTTTTTGTAAAAGCAGTATAGAATTTGTAATAACATATCAGTGCATACTTTATTTATGAAAATATACACAAATTGTATATCATTCTCCAAAAACAACAAAAATCTTTACAACAAAAAGCAGACTAGCCAAACACAATATATTAGCTATAATTTTAACTTTTTCCTCCATTTCTTTTTTTCCTGTGTGAAGTATATTTGTGTACATTTTATTTCTTCTAACACGATTCACTCTGCTTTTTAAACGCCCATGCATCGACATCATCATGTCTGGTCAGAAATAAGTTAGACGTGTCACGCTACCCCCCCCCCCCCCCCATCCGTCCGTGGCCACACGTGTGCTAGCATTTGTGTTTCATGGCATAAAAATCGTGCAACATTAGTAACACCCTTTTTTGAAGAAAAAATAAAACAAATCCCAGAAAGAGAAAACCAAAATATACTAATAGAATCTTTTATAGAACAAAATAAAATAAAACAAGATGCCTAAATTACACAAAAAAAACAAAGATGCAGATTTCTAATCTCGTCATGACGGCAAAGGCTGCGCTAATGACAATAATCAGAATAATATATAACGTCTCAGAGAACAGCTAAAAACAGACCGTCACCAGCACAAAGTAACACTGGGAAGCGAGTGAAACCTCGAAACACCGTAATACAGGAGCAAAAGTCATCTACTCGCCTCTGTGCGAACAGGAAGTCTGGTGTGTGCTAACACCATTAGCCTCGAGGCTATAGTGAAGAATTAGATCTGGGTTTCTGGATCTGGATTCACTGTGACGCGCCAGAAAGGAAAGCTCACCTGACTCCCCAGCGAGCTGGAGGCGAGGAGATCGCAACTAAATGTTTGGGTGTTCCTTTAAATGCTTCTCAGCGCGATTGTCTTTCTGTTTAGTGATTACAGCGACCCCTAGTGTTCCTCTGAAGAACGCGCAGGAGTTCTGCTTTTGTTCGACACTCGGGGTTCAACAGTCTTAAAGGGATCCCCGACTAGAATGGCATGTTAGCTCGATATGATTCATTATGCTGTCAAAATAAAGCTGTAGGAGTAAAATGTGATAAATATTTTCCAATAGTTATATTTTTGTATACATTTATTTTGCATGTAGGACATCCTTGTTGTTGTTTAAGGCATTCAAACGGTTGCACCACCGGGCTCACCGGTGTTGTGGAGTATAGTCTCAGCGACCTGTTAGCAGCGACCCGTTAGCAGCGACCTGTTAGCAGCGACCTGCTAGCAGCTAGCAGCGGTCTATGGTTGTAGTTTAGACCGATTTGTACAAACAGTCGGGGTTCCCTTTAACGGTCAGAGCTTGCATTTAGGGGGCGGGGCTAATGTCTGTCACATGACCGGAAAAGCAATCGTGATTGGTCAGAGGGATGAGTGACAGATGGAGGCGATAAAAAAATAAAAGGCCCCCCCCGACCAATTTTGATTTGAGCGCTGACACCCGCCGGCTGGATGGAGAGAAGCGTGCGACGAAGTGTTTGAAGCTTCCAGAGTGAGGAAGAGGAGGGGGTGAGGAAGAGGAGGAAGCGAGGAAGAGGAGGAGGGCCCGTAACTCATTAAAAGATCACGACTCGTTCTGAACCGTCCGGCTTAGCGACGGCAATTCCCACCGAAGCTTCCGGCGAGCAAATGGACGGAGGCTAAAAAGGGATGGAACAAAAACCCACCGCTGAAATCTAGAAGCTGAAATCTAGAAGCTGAAATCTAGAAGCTGAAATCTAGAAGCTGAAATCTAGAAGCTGAACTCCTTCACTCTTCCTTGACCTTCATCTTGAATAAGACCTCTGTTGCAGAATAAACCGCAGCCCAGCGATAGAACCGCGTTCGACGGATATGTTTGCGTGCAAATACGTTGATATGCCAAAACTAAATCAACTAATCAATAGAAGTAATTGATTCAAAGGTGGAAACATTTCGGGGGAATTTAGAGCAGCATAAACAGCAAGTGTACACAGAAATACTAGAGAGAGAGATACTATTGTACACGTTACACTGCTCCGATCTGGGATCTCACCTAGACCAGGTGGGAGGGACCGGGTGGGCGGGACCGGGTGGGCGGGATCATGTTTAAGATGAGACCTGATCTTCACCAGGGAGGTCCAACTTCCTGTGTTTGGTTGGAGGTGGATCTTTTTCAATGTCTTTAAAATGAAGAGACATTTTTCTACCTTCTCTTTGATCTGGATTTGTTGCAGTAAAGTTCTGGTTCTGGAGCTGAACACCTGGTTGACTGTGGGGGGGGGGGGGGGGGGGGTAGGTAATCATTAATGTTCAGTTCAGTCCCGTTACCTTTTAGTTCTTTGATATTTCCTTCCATCTTTTTTGATACTTCCAAATTGTGACTCTTTATTGTTTTATAAACAATATTTTAATTTAAAAATAAAAAATAAAATCTACATCTGTGTGGGCGGGGCAGGTGTGTTCAGGAGTCTGAAACAACCGTCGCTCACTGAAAACAGTCCCGAGTCGTCACGGCTACGGTTTGCCTTGCTGCAGCGCCCTCTGTTGGCCCGGCGGCGTATTACACTTTATATACACATAAATATCAGAAAAGCGGCGGGTCCGCTGAGAATCAACGCCTTTGCTTCTTCCTGTTTCTGTACGGGACGTCCTGCCGGATAGAAGCTCATATATACAATCCCTGTCGTCTCCCGCCCCACATAAGGAGCTCCACCCCCCCCCCCCCCCGAAGCTCCTTGAATATATAGATTTCGTCTTTTTAAACCTCCACAAAGGTCACAGATTATATACACGGCACAAAAATAAATTCAGCTCTGTTCAAACACCAGATTTAGGATGAACATTTGTCCAAATTGTCAAAAAGCTGAGGTAACAAACCCACACACACACACACACACACACACACACACACACACACACACACACACCTTTCTCAACATCGGTAGCCGACATGACGTGGGCGGAGCATCAGTTCATCCCTGATTAGAAGAGAAGCGGTCTTTTACCTCGTCAGCAGACGCCGTCCGTCCTCGTGGGACAGCTTGCTTCAGATTAAATGAGGACGCCGGGGGACGTTTGTCTTTTGGGGAGGGAGGGGGGCGAGTTCGTGTCTCCATATTCAAACTGAGACGAAACCTAAACAGTCAAACCAGAAGGACAAAACACCACGGCAACAAAAAGCAAGCACCCGAGGCTCGAGGGCGGGGCCTCGACGGTCGACCTGGGGGGGGGGGGGCAAGTGGCCAATAAAAATGTTCATTCATGGAATCCCTGGTTTGTCAGCTCAAATGTGGTACGAGTGTGTTAGCACGCTCGTGTTGTGAGGTGAGTGGTGTGTGTGTTTGGGGAGTGGGGGGCTAGTGGGGGGGGGGGCATGTACTCAAGAACTCCGCCCCCCTCTTCATGTGACCCAGGCATCGAGTCTCATCCTCTTCACGTTGGTCCCGTCCTGCTCCTGGGGCCCGACTGAAGAGGGTCGCAGGAGGACCATGGCGGGCTGCTGGGCAGCGGCGCCGGACTGCTGGTGGAAATCTGTGGCTCCGCCCCGTCCCTGGGCGCCGTCATCCCGGTCGCTTCCCTCGTACGAGCTGCCGTTGCTGCTGAGACTGTCCACCGGCGAACGGCCCTGACCTCCCGCCTCCAGAAGCAGGGTACCCGGGTAGGCTACCGTCACCAGACCCTGACCCTGCACGCCTCCTCCGGCACCGCCGCCGGTGGAGCAGGGCGTGCTGCGGTCGCGGTTGGGCGAGATGGGTTCAGACTTGATGTTGATGTTGGGGTTGGTGTTGATGGTGAGGGCGGCGCCCTGAGGTATGTGACCCACCGGCCTGGAGAGACAGGAAGAGAAGAAGAAGAGAGACAGCAGCGTCATTAAATAAAGGACTAAAGGAACAACAGAACCATCGCTTCCAGCAGATCTGAGATCTGAAGGCTTCTCTTTCTGGCAGCAGAGAGGAGGAACATGGAAGCGGTTTGAGGAGTAAGGGATGCCGAGGTCGGCCCGGTGGCTCCCTCTGGTGGTGTAAAGTAGACCCTCCGCCCCTGAGGACGCCGGGACGCCGACAGATCGATCGATCGATTTATAGAAGGAATAAAGAAATGGGTCCTTCCAGCCTTGTTGCTGTACGATGACAGCAACGTTCCTCCAGCCTTGATTTCTGACCACATGATTCATCCTAAATAATTTACTGGGAGAGAGGGGGGGGGGGGGGGGGCAGCCGTCCCACCGCCGGCCGGCGTCCACGGGTTCAGACATCACCTTTCACTAAGCTGCTTGAAACACGACAGGATAAAGTTATGGACAAAAAGCTAACACCTCGACCTGCCCTGACCCCCCCCCCCCTGGAGGCTGAGTGAACCTGTCACCGCGCCTCGCTGCTCCGACGCCAACAACAGGTTTTAACAACCTTCTCCCTCTCTCCGTGTCGCGGCCGATCTGAATTTGAAGCTTCTCCCCGCGGGGGCGTTCCATCGTGTCACATCGTTATCCGTCTGCAGCGCCACGCCGCTAATATTCCCTCAATTACCGGCAGACAGAGAGGAATTTAAGATAGGGCGCCTCCAGGCGGTCTGCAGCGCTCGCCGTCTCTGACACAGTTACACACACACACACACACACACACACACACACACACACACACACACACACACACACACTCCGCCGCGGCTCGGGTGGTGAAAACGGCGGAGTCAGCGGCTCGGTGACAGCGATGAAGGCGAGAGCGAGGAGTTACCCTCCAGCGCTAGCAGCACCGAGCGCCGCCAGAGGCGAGACACGCGGTTCAGGGTGAGGCGCGAGGAGACGCTGCCCCGTTTCCCAGAATGCTCAGCTCCTCTGAGGAGCAACCGGCGGCCCAACTCAGCACTTGATCAAGTCCCGCACCGACATTAACATATAGATTGGGAAGCGAGGAAGAAGAGGAGGAGGATGGGAGCCAACAGGTGCTCGCCGAATGCAAAGACGGAAGCAGCGGATAAAGTCTCTAACCGAAGACGGATGATTAATGAGACCCGAGTCATTTCCTGTCAAAGGCGAGGCGAGGATCAAACTGCCCGTCGGCCTCTGATTGGAGGAAATCAGAGACCGACTGCAGCCGTCTGGGCAGCCGACGCGCCCACGTCTCCCACGAGCAGCACAGGCTGCTAACTGGGTTTATTAGGAACTCAAGCAGCTAGCTGTGACAGCTAAGCTACATCTACAGAGGTGTGCGTGTGGCGGCGAGACTGCAGGGGTGTATCAGACGAGTTGGATCCGACTGACTGACAGCTCCGCGGCGTACGAGTCGCATCTCGACGCAGCTAGCTGCTGTCAAGGTGCAGCGTCTTCCTCTTTGTTCACGACTCATCCAAAGAGCGTCAGATGTCAGACCGAGGTGGCAAGAGCGCTCTGCTAACCGCGCTAGCAAAGCCTTCATCTGGAAGAAAAACGAAAGCCCGACGGGAATGAAAGAGCGACGAGGAGGACGGTCGGATGCGTCGCTGCGTCGCTTCCGTTTCTGTTATCTGGGCTCAGGGCGGAGCCTGCCAGCAGAGCGGCGGCGTCGCATTTAAAAAGGCATAGCCGGGCCGCGTGGCGCTAGATGCTAACATTCCATTCACCTCAGGTTAGCAGCGAAATTGGAGATGCAGTTAGCCATCTCCGGATTCTGTTTCTCTGCACCCCACATGCTGTGGAGAAAAGGGGGGGGGGGGGGGGGAAGAGGGGCGACAAAACAAGAGGGTGTTACAGGCTGCTACCCCAGCTACCGCTTAGCTTAGCACAGCTAACACAGAGACGTGGCGCTAATGGCTAAATGGCTATGAAATACAGCACGTCTGATAGGGATGAAGTTAGCACTGAAGAAGAAGAGATTATTTAATACTTTAAAGTATTTCAGAAACCGTTTCAGAATGTTTTAGAGCCTCCAGAGCCACACGAGAAGCCGGTTCCTTCTAAAAGGCATCAACGAATCATTCAAATCCAGATTTATGGCCATTTTTCCTGTAATTCACAGGAAGCGAGTCTCTCTCACAAGCTCTCTAACAAATAAAATCTAGGTCAACACAAAGATGAATCAACCATGTGATGCTGCTGAATCAGCTGACATGCAGATAAAGCCATCAGCTGTTTAAGGTCAAAGGTCAGGTGATCAATCTCAATCATGAAGACGCGGGCGCTTACACCAGGTTACCGAGCGATGCCAGGCTCAGCTGCTGCTGCTGTTGCTGGGAGACGGCTGGTTGCTGTTGCCAGGCAGCCATGTTTCCAGGCACCAGCCCCGGCGGCGTGAACGTCTGGAGCGCCGTGAGATCCGCACTCGTCAGCTGGTACTCTGAGATTAAGGGACGGAGAAAGGAGGAGGGGTGAGGGGTTTACATCATACAACTTTCTGGAGCATCAACTTTAATCAGAGCTAATCCATATTAATGGAGACCTTTGAAGTGGAATGGCTCCAGAAGCGCTCACACAGAGAACAAAGTGAATATTCAGACTGCTTCGTGGCGTCACTCGCGCCGTTTCCACGCTCTCCGCATGGCGCTCCAGGTTTTTCACGGCGTAACGCAGACGAGATGTTTATTTGGGATTATTTTGACCACTTCTACGAAGCAGCGCCGCCGTCTTACCGGTGTTGTAGGCCGTCTGCATGCTGGAGAAGGGCGCGAGGAGGCTGGGCGTTGCCACGGAGACCACTGGTGTGGTGAGAGGCTGCGCCACCTGGGAGCCACCTAGCCGCTGAGCATTCTGGGAAGACAGAGGATGATGACCATCAGGAGGTGAGGACGGACCGCTTAAAGGAACAGTTCATCCAAAAATGAAAATCCACTCGCGATCTGCTCCCTCTGGCGCCGATGAAAAGTCAGGCGAAGTTCCCCGAAAGTTCCCAAGATCCAAATTTGACGTGAAAAGTCCGTTTAGACGCTTTACGGTGAAATAATAGACCTCAGAGCGAGCTAGCTTGGAGCACTAGCATGAACACGTTTTAGGATTGTTGACGTCAGCGTGTCAGTGGAAGCAACACACACACACACACACAACAGAGAAGTTCTGCACATTCTTTAGGCACGGCACATGCTAATGCTATTAGCTTAGAAGCTACAGTGATGCGGCGAGCTTTTGGATTACAGTTGCTGTCATCTCCTGGCGCTTAGCATGTTTAGCTTGTTGGCGCCGCACGCCTGAAATGTTTTGAGAAGCGTTACCGGATGACTTTAATTTCCATTTTGCACGAACTGTTTCTTTAATAACTTCCTCTTAGAATGGCCTGCGTCGCGTCTGTGCATTTCATTCAAACTCAAACTTTATTTAAATGTTTCTACTGCCGGTCTGGCTCAGCTTCACTTATTGTTTGACCTTCATGTAAATACTGACCGATGTTTAAACGTCCATCCGAGATCTACAAACCCCCCCACCCCCCCACCGGCCTCCACGCTAAATCTCGCCGCCGCCTCCATGTATGGGCAGAGCGTCGGCGTCGACGCATGACTTCACCATCCTCAGCAGCGTAATGGTTCACATGTGCTTTCATGAGAACACGCTAACCGAGCCGTGACTCCTGACGTAGCTCAACAAAAACACATCTCGTTAAATCCAGCCGTTTAACAGCAGCCTCCGACCCCGAACACGAAGCTCCGCCCATTTTACTGGCAGACCACAGAAATAGAATCTGAAGTAAACCCAACTAAAGTGTGACATCATCACTTTGTGGGACAAGTTTGATTCATTGTGTGAGAAAATCTTTTAACTCTTCGGCGTCACTTCACACCTGCATGCGAGAGGATGAGAGGCGTCTCGCGTCTCAAGGTGGCGTCGGCACGGCGACGCCGTCGCACAACCGGCGCCGTGCGGCATCACAGCGGAAGGCGTGAAAAGAGGCGTCGCCGTGCGGGAGAATCATGCTGACGGGGAGGCATGCTTCAAACGAAGAGAGGAGGAAGGTCGAGTGCGTGAAGGAGAGGGAGGAGTTAATGGGCTGTGCGTGTGTGTGTGTGTGCGTGTGCGTGGTATCCCAACATGTCCTTCTGGTTGGATCGTTCTTCACTCTGATGAAACCAAACATGCACATGCTGCCGCTCAGCATGTTAGTCAGCTGGTCGCTCCGGCTCGCTCCACATTCCCTCAAAGTTCCCTCAACGTTTCCTCAACGTTCCCTCAACGTTACCTCAATGTTCCCTCAACATTCCCTCAACGTTTCCTCAACATTCCCTCAACGTTCCCTCAATGTTTCCTCCAGCTGATGTCACTTAATTTTAGCTTATGACTGCTTTCTTACTTTTTGACGCGTAATTTCTTTTAAAACCTCCATAGTCTTCCGGCTGTTATGCTAAGCTAAGTCAGCCGTGTGCTAGTTGTAGTTTCCTGTTGGTATCAAAATTCCTATTTAACCCCTGGAATTCCTTAAATATTCAAAAGCAAACACAAGACGTGAGTTTATCCAAAAGTAGATTCATCTTTTTTTCATTTCCTGTTTGACCAATGCAGCATCCAACAATAATCAATATGCAGCATCCAATAATAATCAATATGCAGCTCCTTCCTCCTGAAGAACTCTTTTAGAGGTCACGTCTTCGTGTTTGTGGCCTGATAATTAGAAAAGCTAAAACGATTGACGGTCCAGATCTCCCAGGAACCAGAGCAACCAGCTGATTGGCCCTGCTGTCGTCAAGGCGACGGCGCCTTCCGGATGCTGGTGGAAGTCACACTCATGCTCAGTGAGATCACACGGTCTTCACCTCACTCACCAGCTCCAGCTCGTCCTCCGTCTGCGGGGCGGGTGGAGGAGGGGCAGAAAACAGACGGTTACCGGCGGCAGCGAGTCACAGCAACGAGTCAACGTTACACACGGGAAACCGGGCTCTGCCGCCTCCCGGTTCTGAACCGGAGCCAGGAGAACCATCGGATCCAGACGTCTGCCTGGCTTTTGTTCATTTCAAACCGGGACCCGGAACCAGCGGGGGGGGGGGGGGGGGGTGACCGTGACACGCCGAGACGCCCCGGGAGCCCCAACAATTCTAACGTATCGCTTTAAGCTCTGCGTCCCGCCGCTGGCCGGTCCCACGTTCGTCCCCGCCGTAGTCGTGTCCTCACCAGCTGCATGAGGCTCTTGCCGCCCTGCGAGGTGATGACCCTCAGGTCCGGCTTCCGGCTGTTGACCATCTGAGGGGTGGGCGAAGGCGGAGACTTAGCCAGGACCACCTTCCCCAGGCTGTTGCCGTTGGATACGGAGAGGAGGCCCGGGGAGGCTCTGGCACTGATGTAGCCGTTAGCTGGAGGGACACAGAGAGAGAGAGATCAGTGAGGGGGGGGGGTGACTCTACCCATGTGTGTGTGTGTGTGTGTTCTCATTAGCGAGTTGGATAGCTCCACATGCTACTCTTTGTTTCTGCGGCTCCATCAGTGTTTATTTGGCAGCGCTCAGTTTCTCTCTCTCTTTATTCTGACTCATTAAAAAACAAAAACAAACAAACAACAAAGTAAACCAGGTGACATAAGATGCTAATACTTCAGCTTCAGGTGTCAAAAGATGCTGCAGCTTGACTTTCAGCTCGTTGCCACCACCAGCGCTCAGCGTGGTCACGTCTTTACGTTAGCAACACGATAAAGGGGTGGAATCCAACAGCGCCATCCACTGGCTGGGGGGTCCAACAGCAACAATCAACAATCAGAGTTTCTGCAATCGATTCCAAAAGGAGCCCCCACCTGTTTTGGATCGGAACGAATCCGGAAATAAACGCACATTTATCAGCCGGCGCCGGTTTAAAGACACCCTCCACCGGGCTCCACGGGTTTATGGGTGAACTACGAACACCCAGTCAGAAGCCCAGCCTCTGATTGGACGAAAGAAAACAAGCTTACAAGCATCGTTTACGTGTTTATAAAAGCACGTCGGAGTTCTGCTCATTAAGAAGTCTCTGCTCGGAGGCGATTATCTTTTGGTGCGTAACATTCTACCGCTTTCTGCATTCCAACAACGTTACAGAACGTCACGCTTGCTGAACGCACCCTCCTTTTAAACTGGTCTACCCTGCAACGGATGATTGAGGCGGCGGCGAACCACGCCTCTGAGTGATGTCATCCGTGCTCTTATGAAAGCTTTTCTGAACTGCATTCCTGCAAATTATCTCCTTGGATTTTATCTGACTTGGATTTTTATCATAAGAACATTTTAAAGAGTTTGAAACATCATTTGATGAGCAGGACATAAACGTTGTGAAAAAAACGAATCCTTCTGAGAGCACAGACCTCCCCCAAGCAGCTCACTCCCCTCCTAACTGGATCTACACCGTCCACATGGATCAGAACCAGAAGACATGTTTCACGATGGTTCATATTGGACCCCTTTTATGGCTGTGATTTCTGGTGAGTGAATTTAATACAGATTTTACAAGATAGGATTTTTAGAAAAAGCCTCCATTATAAGTAAATGGGAAAATCCAAATCCTTTTGACGGGGATGCGGATCGCTCTCAGAATTTAAGTTGTGATTTTTCCTGTAATCCTGCGTCTCCTTGGTAATAAAAGTCACTGTGTGTGAAAAGAGACAGCAGGGACTTTCCCACCACACACACACCTCATACAGACTGTGTGTGTGTGTGTGTGTGTGTGTGTGTGTGTGATAGCAGATAGCCATGACGCCAGCTCCAGACGACAGCAGCATGTGACTCTGCTTCATCTCAGTCACACACACTCCAGGGAGACAGACACACAACAGCAACAAATGAACGGCACGTCTCTACGGGGGGGGACAACCAAGGGGAGAGAAGGGGAGATGTCGGTGAAGTGGGACGGAGAGATGGAGGGGAAAGGTACAAAAGATAAAGGAGTAAGATAACCAGGGAGGGAAGGGAAAACTGGGAGGAAGAAAAAGTAGAAAGGAACAAGGGATGCAGAAGGAAGACGATGGGATGGAGAGGTGGGAAATAAAAAAGGAGAGAAACAGGGAAGGAAGAAAAGAAGGATAGATGAGATGGTGAGGGGAGAAAAGGAGGAGAAAGAGTAAGTAGAGTAAGTAAGATGAAAAGAAAAACGAGAAAAAATGATGGAAGAGGGAAAGAACTGAGAATAAGAACAGGAAGAAAAGAAAAGCAGGAGAGAATGTCCTCTTTCAGAAAGAGAAGGAGAATCTTCAGTAAACGTCAAATGTGGCAACACGCAGAGAGCAGCCCCCACCTGGACCTGGAGGAGACAGGTGGGGGGGACAGGAATGTCCAGGGAAGACAGACGGATGGAGGGAGGAGTTAAAGAAGCCATTTTTGTCAAACTGGAGAAACAGAGGAGGAGGAGTATTAAGACCCCATCTGTCCCCAAAAACTACAACCCCCAGCCCGACCTGAGGGTGGGGGGACAACGACCCTTCACCTTATTGATCGTAGGACTCCCGTGGAGCCAGTCTTCAGGCTCAATGACTCCAGAGGAGTCTTTTTGGGGAAGGAAATAGAAAAAGAGAAAATGATGAAGAGATAGAGAAGAGTAGTAAGGAAATTAGATAGAAGAGGAAGGATGCAGAGGAGGCTAGGAAGGAAGCAAGGAAGTAGGAGGCATGTGTGTGTGTTTTTGGTGAGTTCAAGTGTGTGTGATTGAGGTGCGTTGATTTGTTTTTCATGTGTGTTTGTCTAGCAGTTGCTCTACAAACCCACACATCAGTGTGTGTGTGTGTGTGCGTGTGTGTGTGCGTGTGTGTGTGCCGTCTCCGGTTACGAGGGGCAGGGCGTGGGAATGTGAGGAATGCCGGGTGACGTCAATGGTGACATTCCCGGAGCCTCTAGTCCCGGGACGACAGCTGAGAATGACAGATCCAAGGGAGAAGGAGAAAAGAGGGAGACGCAGAGCAGGAGAAATCCGTGGAGGGCTGAAGGGAGAGGAGGAGAAGGAGAAAGAGGAGAGACCGGGAGAGAAGGAGAAAGAGGAGAGACCGGGAGAGAAGGAGAAAGAGGAGAGACTGGGAGAGAAGGAGAAGGAGGAGTGTGGTGATAAAGGGGGAAGGAGACCGAGCCGGATAATGGGAATCTGACCCCCCCCCCACCACCTAGATGAACAGGAAGTGGAACAGGTCACATGACAGCTGTAAGGACCCCGGATCAGAGCAGCGGGAGGGCGTCACACATCGTGGTCACATGACCTCCATGAGCCACTCATGATGATCCATTATAGGAAATAGTATTATCATGTCAGGGGGAGGGGCCAGGATCGTCAGTCGGTGGGTCAAGCTTGCATTAAGGTGACATCATCATGATGACATCATCATGTCCAAGGGTTCATCTTGTGGCGTTGGCGGAGGCCCCGCCCCCATCTCTGAGTTTTACATTAGTCAACTCGTTTGTGTTTAAACATAGAAGAACTGAGTCACTGGGAAAGTCCCCGGCCGCGGTCATGTGACCCGCAACACGCTCTGATGCCCCCCCCCCCCCCCCCCAGCATGTTTATCTGCTGATCGGAGACGCCGTCCCAGCGTATCCGTTACCACCGGCTGCTGCCGCTATCTGGCCGGCTAATGGGATTTAAGGGGCGCGCTCTGGCCAGCGTCAAAGTCACCCCTGAGGACGGGCTGGTGCCGAGACGGGGGGCAGTTGGTTGGACGAGGGGCCGGGATGGTAGATAATACCAGAGGGGGGGGGGAGCTCAGGAACATTCCAGGGGGTTTAGTTTGGGACCTGAACCTGCTTCGCCCACACCTGTGATGCGTTCAGGGACTCCAACCAGCAACAAGATTCTTTTTTTACATTAAATTGCGGCAGGAAAGGGTTCTACTTACGGACTGGACTCGGACAGGCGCCGTTCGAGTTGCCCAGATCTCCTCCGAGCAACGCTCCTACGACACAAACACACAATCACAGTCAGACCTGCAGGACGGGCCGGTCTACAGTCGCCATTAAAGCTCCCGCCGTTCATCCCAGTCCTGCGTCAAGGACTGTAACGGGATTAAAACCCGGCGCCTCACCGGCTCGCCAACTAGCCAACAGGGAAAATCGAATTCAGTTGAATTTGAAAATGAATGAAAATAATGAGTTGCCTGAAACAGGAAGTGACCTTTAATCGTGTGACCATAAAACTGAGCCCTAAATTATGACTACTTCCTTTTACTGCGGAATCAAACGGTGATTTCAGCGATCAGCGGTTTGAACCGTTTCTCAGTCCATTACGGAAGCGGCGGGACGTTCCCGCTCCGCGCCGAGAGCAGGATGAGGGAGGCGGGGCCCCCCGCCTGCGTGGAGGACGGCGTGCTATGAAAGGCGCTGTGATGCATTAGTTGAACGTTACATCACCTCACTCCGACTGCAACGAGATTACGCCGGCCGGAACAAAGCTCGCTAAGTAACCTCGTCTGAGACGCCAAACTGGGGCACAAATCCGTTTAGTCAGAGGGTGGAGGGTTGCTAGGCAGCCGAGCGCCCGCCTCCATCAGGTGCCTCCCTAAGGCGTGTCACTTCTCTGACAGGTATCCCTTTAATGGGACGGTGCATCTTCTCTACGCTTTCCTGCAGAACACCCGTCAGTCCGACGGCGTCACCCGATCACCTTTAAAACGACAACCGGACAAAGCCGCGCGGCGAGATCCGGACGGATCAATCAGCAGCTGAGGTTTGAAGCCGGACGTTTATTCCCGAGAAAATGTCACAAACTATTGATCAACACGCCGCCCGCTGCGCCTCGCCTCGTCTCTTACCTGCGCTCGCAGGTCGCTGCGGTAACCCTGGCGACACGGTGTTCCTCTGCAGAGCTGGTTGCTGTGGCGACAGGAGGCGGGGGTCCGTGAGGGTGGAGGTGACAAAGGAAGTGGTGGTGACCAGGGCGCCGCCGGGGTTGTTGCTGAACTGGAGGGCCGCCACCGCCGCGTTCTGATTGGACACTGGCACGGTGACTGGCATGGAGAAAGTGGGCTGTGGGACTGTAGACTGGTGGAGAGACAGGAGAGGGCGGGGCTCAGATGTGTGTCTCCACACACACACACACACTCACGTATAGGTGATCAGTCAGCAACACAAGAAGAGCGTTTCCAAAACCAACCATTGATGGACTCGGACAAAGAAGCTAAACGTTTGGTTCGTTTCTTTTTGTTGTTTTTTTTTACTTTGAATTCTCTAAAACCCCAAATATTACCTTTAAATGCGTAAAAACGTTTTGGAAGCTAACTCTTCAACACACACTCGCTCAGCCGTCGCATGCAGGGTGGCGTGGAGGCGGGGCCAAAGCTGTCGCTACAGGTTATTGGTGACGTTTCATAGCGTGCATCATTCCAGGTACGTCCCACCACCGCCGCTGACGTCATCGCCGAGAACCGTCCCAGGAAGGGAAGACGACGCTCCGTCGTGTTTGAGTCGACCTCGAGTTGACCCATTTCACCCGACGCCGAAAGAAGGGCTTCCACAAATAGAAAATGGGTCGCGGTTCTGAAGCTGCCTGGGACCCGGTTTGAGGACACCTTCCTCTGCCGCAGTTTGTTCGTAGGAAACCGAATGGAAAAGATTTCAAATTAAAAGTGGTCGACGGAGGCGTTCCGGTGTTTTCATTTGGTTTCAGGCAGGATTAGGGAAAATCTACAGGACAGAATTCCAAGAAAATTTGGAGAAAGACGACAAAAAAAACCCTGATAAACAAAATGTTTCCTGTTTTCTTTGACATCATGTCCCTAATTATTTAAAACGGCTCGACTGAAACGTGCAAATCCACAGGAAACAATCCAGGGGGTTTTAATAACTTTACATTTCAATGGCCGCCAGAATAATTCTGTAATTTGTTTCTAATTCTAATACAATTAGAGTAATATAAATTATATCTTCCTGCAGTCCGGAACGCGGTTATTTTAAACTAGAAAGGGACGGTTAGGTTAAGCTAGCAGCTGTTAGCCAGAGGCTAACCGCTAGCAGCACGGCATCACTTCACACAGGCCAAGTGGGGGGTGGGGGTGGGGGGTGGGGGGATGGATGAGGGGATGAAGGGTTAGTGCAAAGGGGACAGAGGTGTGGAAACATCGGAACGCTAAAGTCCTGATTTCCCTAAACGCCCGTGGAGGGGCGGGGCCCAGGCGTGGCCTAGTTGCTGCTCTCCTCCCTGTTGGGGAAGTGTTTTAAACTTGACTTCCATTGTTCGAGCTGAATACTTCTGACGTGTATCCTGATTACTTTGAGTGTGTAAAACCTGAAAGGAGCGGCGCTTCGCCTCGCCTCGCCTCACCTGACCCCCCCCTCCCTCACTTCTCATGTGAACAAAATGAGGGCAGAGCAGGAAGAAGAGAAGCCGCCTGCGGCGCGCCGATTCTTCAGGGAGGGGTGGGGTGAGCGGTAGCATGCTAGCTAGCGCTGCGGCGTGGTCAGCTGCTCCGGGACGTCTCGCTCATCTGCCCCTGCTGATGTCATCCTCCTGATTTAAAACCCTGAATGTCAGCCATGTTTGAGATGATCGGCGGCGGTGAGGACAGATCGGGAGGTTGAAGATATTCCAGGTCAGTATCGGGAACCGACAGAGTTCCGGGAAAGGGACCTCGACACCCGCCGGTTCGGTTCCTGGCTCATGGGCACCGAGCAGCCAGATGTTACAGGATGAAATCCGACAGAGAGCCTCCGGTGAGAAGCTGCTCCCTTTCTCCTCGCCTGCCGTGGCGTGACGGCCTCCCCCAGCCCGGCGCCCCGCTCTCCCTCCCTCAGGAGGTATTTCAGGACAAGTGGGATTAAGCGCGCGTGTCCCGGCCCGTCCCCTGGCTGTCACGCTGTGGATAACGATGCCGGCGGCGGCGTGGTGGCTGGTGATGCGTGCCGCCGTTCGCCGGTGGGAGCTCTGCTGGGTGGACCGGGTGGACCGGCGGTGGACGGGAAGCAAACGCTACACGCTAGTAGCGTTAGCTGGCATCCGATCACTGACGGAAGCTATTAGAAATATGAATGGATTAACCAACACGTTTGTAGTCGTCATGTTTACAGTCAGTTTTTAAACTCATCTCTGTAGCCTCGAAGCTAAAAGCTAATGAAGAAACTTCAGAGCAAAATACGGCTTCGTTTCATTTTTGGGCTGTAAAATCAGAATAAAAGATAAAAGAAGAGGACAATAACTGACCTATCGCAAGCGAGCAATCAGAGAAGCAGGGGGCGGAGCTATGACTCGATCTCTACTCCTCAAGGGGATATTAATGGGGGGGTTAGTGAGCATCGCCACACGACTGGTGTTGGGGTACACAAGGCAGGACCTGGACCCAGAGTGGGTTCGGGCCCAGTTAGCTTTAGCGCCCTAGCTTGAGCCTGAGCAGCCCTGGTCTGTCTGAGCCCAAAGGCTGCTCTGAACGCGTCGATTATCATCATGCATCACCATTCCCTCCCTGGCAACGGTTGCTATGCCAACTTTTGTGAGAAGTGGGGACCTAGTTAGCGCTGCTCCGTCTGATGTTGGTGAACCTGCAGAAACAGCAGGGGGCGAGGCTGCATTCAAATGAGAGCAGCACCTGTCACCTAATGAAGGCGGGGCTACAGTAGACCTGTGACGGCGGTGGCGATGTAGGCGTGGTGCTTTAAGTGACCATTGGCGTAAAAATAGAGAAACGTGATCCGTGGTTTCTGATAAAAACGAGCCGCGGGTGAATCGACTCATTGTGAGCGGTGCAAACTTTCTCGGCCGCACGGCATCAGAGGGGGTTGTGGGTAATGACGGTGGGGGGAGGGGGGAAGAGGTGCTGTTGGTAGGAGGTGAAGTGAAGAAGGTAAAGGAGTGGGGAGGAGAAGGCGAGTGCTCTGTGAGTAGTCAGGCCGCCATCGGCAGCCGGAAACCTCCGGCGGCAGCGCACCAGCATGGGGGGGGGGGGTTACACAGAGGGAGGGGGGCGGTACTCACTGACAGCCTATAGTTCTGCATCATTTTATCAAACTCCTCGTCAATTTTTTTGTATTTCTCCTCAGTGCGGGGGGTGAGGGAGAAGGGCTCCTCGGGTTCTGGGCTCTCAGAGTCCCGGTGCTCTTTCTTGTTCAGAGCCTTCGTTTCCCCAAACAAAAGAAGAAGAAGAAGAAGACGAAGAAGAAGAAGATGACGAAGAAGAGGAGGAGGAGGGCAGACAGACAGGAGGGGAGGTGGATAGAGAGAGGCAGAGAAAGGGCCGGTTAGACTGGGTGACTCCGTGGCGGTACTCACGCCGTAGCGCTTGAACAGGCTGTCCAGGTCCTCCGTCTTGCGGTACTTGTCTTCGTTTAGCGGGCTGCGGTCGATGGAGTCGTCGCCATCGGCCTCGGGGCTGTTGCAGCCGTTAAAGCCTTTCTTTCGCAACGTCTGAGGCGTTCAGAGAGGAGTAAAGGAGGAGAAGGAGGAGGCGCATTTACACGTTTCATGTTTCACAGTTTCATTTCACACACCGACGGCACCGACTCCGCTGGAGAGGAGCAAGGCAGCGGCTCCAAGATGGCGCCGCTCGACCCCGGCGGTCGGGCGATCCACCCTGATAATGGATTTAGGAACACGCCGCCCACCTGGAAACAGCCCGTCGCTGCAGAACCTGCTCTCAGGGGGTCGTGGATGAAACGGGTCACGGAAATACAAGCAGAACGCTTCGGGAAAAAACGGGTTCCGGACTCGCTGCAGGGCGGGAAACCATCTATGGACCCGAGCTGCGAGTCGGGAAACGCAGCGGGTAAAGGGTGCGTCGGGAAACGTGTGGCAGCGTGAGCGCCGCGGCGAACGGCAGGTCGAGTCAGAGCGAGAAGAAGAGGAGGAGGAGGAGGAGACTCTGTTGCCGAGAAACGGACCGGCTGGGACATAGAAACAGCGCCGAGACCAAAGTGGTACCTGTTGGGATATTTATTCCACCGACACACCTGAACACAAACCACCGCGAGAAAAACAAGAACATAGAAAACACTGCGTGTGTGTGCGTGTGCGTGTGTGTGTGTGTGTGCGTGTGTGTGCGTGTGTGTGTGTGTGTGTGTGTGTGTGTGTGTGTGCGTGTTCTGGCCTGAAAACGGACGGAACAAAAGAAACAGAGCAAAGAATAAAGAAACGGAGCGACAATGGCGGCACGCGCGGAGGACGTGGCGGAGGCGTGGCCCACCTGCCCTCCGCCATCGGGACACAAAGGCTGGAAACACGCACACACCATTAGTGACACACGTCTGCATCCCATAATAACCCCGCTGTCCGACCGCAGCTCCTGTGCAACAAAACGACCACACCCGACGTGTTGACCCCGTTTATTTTTATCGTCCATGAGAAGCAGGGATCACATGTGTGGACCAGTTTCAACACGGACACGGGACAGGGGGGGGGGGGGGGGAGAGGAGGGGGGGTAGGTGGGGTCCCTAGACGGGGAGCAGTTCTCTGACAGGAAGTGAACCCTCACACCGGCTGCACGCCCGTCCGTTGGCTCCTCCTCCTCGCTGTTACTTCACACCCACGTCCCGCGGCGGAGCTAAATGTTTGTGGAGAGGGTTGGACTACCCCTAGATGCCCCCCCCCCCACTGTAAAAGCAAAGGAGCACCTCCTCCTCCTCCTCCGTCTCCTGTGTCTCTGCGTCCCAGCCAGCCATCTGTCCACCTGTCCACCGTCTCTCTCTATCGTGTTGCCAGGGTAAGATTCACCCTACAGAGCGCCGCGCCGGCCTCTGACTGGTTGCGCCTCACAACAAGCCCCGCCCCCAACCTCCACCCCACACCCCCCTCCCTTCCCCTCTGGCTCGAGCGCTCGCCCACCCGCCTGTCCGCCCAACCTCTTTCCTTCTCATCTCGCACTCGTCCTTCTGTGTTTTTAACATCCCTCTCTTTCTCGTGTCCGTCGCCAGCTTCCCCTCCTCCTCCTCCTCCTCTCTCTCTCTCACTGCTCGTTCTCCTGTCCTCGTTTGACCTTTTCCCAGAGCTTTCACTTTCCCTCCGCTCATCTCCTCCTCCTCCTCCTCCTCCTCCTCCTAACTATTGAATTATTTACCCACGAGGTTGCCGGACGAGTCGCCGGGACGTCCCACCGCCGGCCTGGGAGGGGTACGTTTGCTCCCTCTGACGGGAGCAGGTCAAGCGGGTGGAGATATCATTCTTTAGGGGCAGGTGTCCCCCCGGTCAGCTGTAAATAACCGATTAACATCTTTCCTCGTTCCGTTCTGCTGGTTAAATAATCGGAACCCGATGGCGATCGGCTGGCGAGGGCGTGTCGGTGTAAGAACGCCTCCGGTCAGCTCGTCTCGCCGGGATTAGGCGGCGCCCAAAGCCAGGGCCAAGCCGCTCAAAGAGGAAAGGGCCTTCCCTTTCTCCGCCCATCCCGCTTTGTCCCCCCGCCTATTCATCGCCGGCGTTTTAGCCGTCGCTGGCTGGCGCTCCCTCCATCCCTCGCCGTCTTCCCCTCGCCCTGATTGGGATCTGCAGTCAAGCGGATTAACGCGCCCTGGCAGCGCGGCCGGCCGCCCACGCACTCTCCACAGCAGCACGTGCACGAGAGGGGCTGCATGTGAATATGGAACGCCTCCGGAGTGCAGGACACACACCGCGCACGTGAGTGAGTGTGTGTGCGTGTGTGTGTGTGTGACTATATCAACACTTCATAATCTTTACTTTCGCTGCAAACAGGAAAATGTTGTGACTATCTGGTTTAATAATCAATCATTAGGTCATCCCTACATCCCTGACCCCCCCCCCCCATGTCCCAACATCAGGACTTCAAACATGGCTTCATGACCCCCGGCTGGCAGAGAAGTTTAAAACTAAAACATACACAGCGAAGTAAAACAAATCTTCTCTCACAGCCAGTTATTGATCGTTATGTCATGTGATCAGATCTTTCTTGATGTTAGCTGCTACTAGCTGTTAAGTAACCCCCCCCCCATTCTGTCCGACCCCCTCCCAGAAGAAGGTGAAATAATGAGAATTAACGGAAAACGGTTCGGCACAGGACAAACGTCAAATAAGTTGTCAAATGTCCCGTGGCCTACAGAGAGGGTGTGTGTGTGGGGGGGGGGGCATGTAGGCTGGTGTAGGAGAGAAGCACCCATGTAGGACACCAACACACACACACACACCAACACACACAACTGAGAGACTCACCGGGACTGAATATTGCATGAACCGTTCTCATGGGCTGCTGCAGAGCACGCAAACAGGACTTAAACACACACACACACACACACACACACACACACACACACACACACACACACACACACACACACACACACACACACACTCACACACTCACACACACTCACACGTATGCACACAAACAGAGTCGGTGGAGCTTGAGCTGATGTGGCCCGAAGCAGCCCAACGCCCTGACACACACACACACACACACACACACACACACACACACACACACACACACACACACTTAAGAGCCGTCTGCAGCTGCAGATAGAGCCCACAGAAAGGTTTTCCTGCTGACACGCTGAGACACACGGAGGGAGAGGAGGACGGAGGGAGAAGAGGACGGAGGGATGGGAGGATGGAGGGATGGGAGGACGGAGGGAGAGGAGGACGGAGGGATGGGAGGACGGAGGGAGAGGAGGACGGAGGGAGAAGAGGACGGAGGGATGGGAGGACGGAGGGATGGGAGGACGGAGGGAGAAGAGGACGGAGGGATGGGAGGACGGAGGGAGAGGAGGATGGAGGGAGAGGATCCTTATTGGATCCGATATTATGGGATGGATTCTGCTTCAGACTCAGGAGCCTCAAACTCCATTGAACCCAAGTAGTCCAATAAACAGAGAAACATCAGAAACGCCTTCCTGACCTGACGGGAACGTTTTCACGCCCGCTGGATTAACGCCGGGGAACGGTAACCTTCTGTCATCGTTCGACCGCTGTTGTCATGACGATGTTCAGGGCCTGAGAGCGTACACCTTGTGTGAATGTATCGTCCATCGTAGCTTTCAGCGTGACGACGGATATGTGGCGCTCCGCGCTGACCGATGGCGAGGAACAGCTTTGGGTCCGCGCTCCACCGGAAAGCCGAGTGATGCAGCGGGGCGTGCCGGGGCCGGAGCCCGAGCCGGAGCCCGAGCCGCCGAGTCATCCCGAACCATCTCGTGTTCGATTCATGAGCGGCCCGTTATGCAGAAAAGGGTCAGCGGGGCGAGTGACCGTTCCGTGCTCGCCTGGCGAGCTCCGGCGAAGCGTTTTCCCACAGGAGAGGAAAGACATCTTCCTATTACAAACACACAAAAACGGAACCAAGCGATTGCCCTCGCACCTTCTCTACTGCCCCCCCCCCCCCCCCCCCCGGTCGATATGCAAACGTAGAAACATCCTGTCTCGATGGAGGGGGAGGGGCTACCTTCTCTACTGCCTTCCAGCTCCGGAGCGAAACGTCCAACAATTGCTTCATAGTGAGGGATGAAATGGTTAGCTTAGCTGCTAATGCTAAGCTAATGCTCGCCTCTGGTTTTACATCAACAGAAAGACGGGTCGTCTAACCGAGGCGTAACCTCCGAGGACCGGGACGAAACCAGGAAGCTCGGAGCACCCTGGAACGGAGCGGAACGGTTCCAGCAGACGCTTTCAGACTTCCTGAAGTCTGAAAGCGTCTGCCGGGTATTTTGGCGCTACATGCTAATCATCCCACCGGGGAAGGTCCACTCAAAAACGGCCAGTAAGAACGGAGCGTAAGAACCGGCGCCGCCGCCGCCCCTCGCTTTACCTCGATGATGTCGGCGTTGGTCCGGCTCTCGTGGGGCTCGTTGTACTCGGTGTACTTGAGCAGGACCTTGTCCATGTCGGTGCTGGCGTACTGGAACAGCTTGTTGGAGTGGTTGAAGATGATGAGGGCGATCTCGCAGTCGCACAGGACGCTCAGCTCGTACGCCTTCTTCATCAGGCCGAACTTCCGCTTGGTGAACGTCACCTGGCGGGGGGGGAAGAAGGGATGGCGGTGACGTTAGCTTAGCGTCAGTCCAGCCCCGCTCACGCTCATTAACGCCGTCAAAGCAGAAGCAGAAGTTCGTTAGGCGCGAGACAAACAGGAAGCGCTGCGTTAAAGCTGAGTGTGTATCAGACAGCGTGTCTGAACGCCCCTGCGCACGCACGCACGCACACACACGCACACACACACACACGCACGCACACACACACGCACACACGCACGCGCGCACACACGCACACACACACACACACACACACACACACACGCACACACACACACACACACACGCGGGCCGTTTCTTCCTCGCCACGCTCGTTCTCCTCGTCGCCTTCACACTCGCGTTCTCCGCTTGTCACATGTTATTCCTCTCTCGCCGCTTTCGTATTTGTTTTTTTTTTAACAACAGATCTGGATAAAGGGGTGGAGTCAGATTATTGCTATAATTAGAATGTCCAGGAAGTGGCTGAGTGGATCCTGAGGGCAGCCGCTGAGCTACGTTTGATGAAGCTCGCTCGGCCTCGCCGTCGGCGTCACCTGAACCCAGGTGGACCCGGCTGAACGCTCCCGGCGTGGCGCCGCTGTTTGTTCGGCTGCTCCGTCTTTGAACTGGATGTAATTGAAAGAGGCGGAGCTTATAGATGGAGACATCGAGGATGAGATCCTGAAAAGCAGCCGATGGAGACCTTCCGTCTCGCTCCTCTTTCTTCATCGCCCGGCTAATCTCCGCCTCTGCCCTCCTTCCTCCCCTCTCTCACCTTTCTCCACATTCTCGCTACCCTCCCTCCTTTCGCACTCACTCATTGCTTCCTGCTGCCACAAATCAAATTATATCGGGGGCGTATCCATGGGCAACCGTCTCCCGCCTCCCTTCCTGCCCCCCCCGTTCCCTCGTTTCCCACCTCATCACACAGAACCACAATCGTCTTACCTCCTTTGCGCTCTCTCTCTTTATCTCATGCCGATCTACATATCTGGCCCCTCCCCTTTCTCGCTCACACAGAACAGAGGCCATATTATGTGGCAAAGGGAGGATGACAAGAGCGGCTGGTGATGAAGAGGCGAGCGACTGCTCCGCTAACGGACGGGAAGGTCACCCAGCAGGGCGCCACATGAGCAACACCACTTAGCATCAAAACGGAGCCATTCCTTCCCGTTTCCCGCCACAAAGCGACTCCGGGGAGTCGCTCCTGATCCCGGTGATTGGCACGAACGACGAACTCGCTGGACGTAATTGACATTAAGATGAGTAGTGCCAGGTAACCAATGGCAACTGATGAAAGAGACATCCTCAGTGCGGACAAGAAGAAGGCCGTGTGCGTGTCTCGTTTAAATCTCCGTTCTGCTTCAAAGGAGGCGCGCTTGTTCGGAATCCGAGTCGACGCTAA
This sequence comes from Brachionichthys hirsutus, assembly GCF_040956055.1. Lineage (NCBI taxonomy): Eukaryota > Metazoa > Chordata > Actinopteri > Lophiiformes > Brachionichthyidae > Brachionichthys > Brachionichthys hirsutus. The sequence continues at coordinate 1,018,940 of NC_090899.1, forward strand.
ACGCTAAAAGAGCGCCGGATCAAACGCAGGTTCCTTTCAAGGCACCGCTTAGCGCTCGCTAACGATCCAGTCAACGGATTGATCTTTGATTCCGACACCTTGTGGACAATTGGCCTAGCATTAGCCTACCCTAGCCTGTTAGCATTTACAGCTGTGCCTGGTGATGCCTGGGTTTAAATATTTAACTTTAAATTGAGACAATGACAAATGAATCTGCATTAATTATTGATCGTTCTCCCACTTTGGATTCTAACCCACGCACACTTCAGGAAGAGGTCAGAGTTCAGTTGAGCTTCGGATCGAAGCACAAACCGGCCTCTGATCCAGCCCCGATCGACAAGGCTGGATCCCCTTCCCAACCATCGGTGTGTGATTGATCACATCACCGCCGCCTCACCCACCTGTCTGTTGCGTTCGTCGGTGATCCTCTGAATCTGGATCTTTTTCCTCCCCATGTTTCCGGTATTGTGGCGGGAGGGGAAACGGGGGAGGGGGGGGGGTAAGATGGGCGTTTACGCCTCCTTATCGTCGGATCGTCTTTCGGTCTGACCTCGCCGCCGTCGGAAGCAGCCGGACAGGGAGGCTGTCACGCCGTGACTTTGCAAAAAAAGAAAAGATGAAAGACAGGGAGGAGGAGAGGAAGAGCGGCGCCCCCTTCAGATCATGGTCCCACTCCCAGTGTCAGGCCGAACCGGGGTCCTCTGCCCTTCCCCTTCACCTCAGCAGGGCAGTTCCTGAAACACAACACAGGCATTCAGACGCTGCACCACGACCCAACACGCCATTTTCCCTCGCCCTGATGCACAACACGGGAATAAACGCGGCGGCGCCGCATCAGAAGCACGAAGGCACGGGGCTGTTTGTGGCGCTCCACCCTCAGGGGCCCGCGGGGAGGGAGGCTGTGCCGTGTCAGCTTCATTAGCGGCATCACCGCCACATCGCTGATCGGCTGGTCGCCCGCGGCAACCGGCTGCCCGGTCTGCCTGATGCCGCTGAGCGCGATTCCCCAATCGGAGGAGGGGGGGGGGGGGGATTCTACATATTCTCCCTTTCCAGTGAGACGATCCCACTGACCTCATTCAACGCAACACGGAGGAAGACGAAGATGAAGAGGAGAACGGTGCGTGCAACGCGCCGGACGGCGCGCTCATCTCGATGGCGACGAGCTGCTTATGAATTATGCACCGATGGGGCGATTGGACGGGGGCTGGAGAACGAGGTAACGACCGCCACCATTGTTTGTTAAAAACGGCCGATGAAGGGCCGGAGGCCGCCAGGGCCTCTTTCTGCACGGAGAAACACACACCGAGCCGCGGGAACCCAACGTACAAACTGTTGGCAGCACCTCTCTAATGTTTGGTTCCGACCCCTTCGGCAGAAAATCGTTCAAAGATCCACGTTGAAGCCGCTCGTTTCATTCAGGAAGTTTTCTTTGTACAGATGAAAGAATTAAAATGTCACACACAGGAATCATTCCAGTTTCTCTTTAACTTTATAAATGGATATTTTGACTTGAGCAGTTTAATTTTGATTTAAACAGTCAGGTTGTTTTCTTTATGGCGTTTGGATTCTTTCCTGATATATTATGCTAAATGTTTTAGCATTAAACGCATTAGCGCACCGCTTTGTGGCGTCTTTGCTGATCCCTGATCCGTCACTGCAGCGTCATGGAAACCAGATCAGCATTAAAAAAATGTTTTTTTTTTAATCCAGATGTTCATTTCCTGTCTGATGCATCGTATTTCCACCACGTTTCAGCTCGTCCAACCATGTGGGCGGAAATCCACGAGCTGTGAGGTCAATATTAGGCAGCAGCGTGACTGTGCAGAGATGGAGCCGACGCCCCCCAACGCACCCACGGGCTCCTCCAGCCGGCCAATGAGGCGCTTCCCTCGGGCGATGGCGGGTTAAGCGACTTGATTCGGGGCACGTCACCCAGATTTCTCCCAGCAGGTCGAGGCTTGCGAACCGGTGACCTTCCTCCTTAGAACCTGCCTCGCCGTCCTGCGGGTGAACGCTGCAGGCGGCGTGCGTCAGAGCCCGCGGGAGGCAGCGCCGCGTTTCGACTGCCACAGCACGCCTTGTCTGCTGCTGCACTTGGATGAGCGTTCCTTCTCGGGCGTCCGTCCTCTCTGCCCCGGCGTGCTAATGGCAGTCAGCAGCGATGACGGCGAGTGGCGAAGACGGTTCCGGGCCGCTGGAGCCCTGCTGAGAAATCCGTCTGTTTCCTCCCAGCGTCCGCAGCGGGCGGAGCCGACATCGCCGCGACCTGCGCCGGCGCCGTAACGCACGGCTCTTACACAGACCGAGACGAACGCACGGGGAATCTGAAGCACACCTCGGAGAAATAAGAAGGAACGCCGCAGAACATGCGAGCGGCGCAGATTACAGGAAACCAAGCGACGTGAAAATGTTCTGCTGCTGAAATGTGGGCCGAGGAGTCGCCACGGGATCCGCAGAGGACTTCAGGGATCAGGTTTCAAGGTCGCTGCCGGAGACACGACCTCTATCAGGATGGCTGATCTGCCCTTCAGCTTGAAATCTAAGCAGATCAATACTTGACCAATATTCATTCCTCACTCAGCGTTGGCTCGGACCGGACTGACGCGATGACAATCCAATCCACGCGAGCCAATCAGCAGGCGCCGACCGTCGGCGACCGGCTCGGACAGCAAAGATCACAAAACTGGAGGCGACGGGCGCGACGAGGACGTTCAAGATCGTCACGTTCACCAACGCTTCAGAGCGGCGTTGACCAAAAACTACTCGTAGCCTGATAGCAGCTGCTGCTAGCGTTGGCACGACGACCGCTAGCGCCAAAGAAGCCGAACCGCCATGCAGTCAGCGACCACTTTGGGTCAGGCGTCCCCGTCCCCGTCCCCGTCCCCGCCCTGGAACCAGTGGCCTGAAACAAGCGCCCAACTTCAGCTGAAGTTACAGTTCCTTCAGGATTGATCGAATATCGATCGGTCTTATATGTTATTATTAGAGTGCCAAAGAAAGGTGCCTGCGTCTTTAAAAGGGGGCGTGTCATCATGGAGGCATTAATGCCAGGGTTCACATGGAGCTCGTCGCATCAAGACATTCTCACCGTGACCCGCGTTCCAGCGGGATGGGTTTCGGGGGGGCGGTCTCATAGGCTCGTTTCTCATTGGGGCTCAGGGGTGGGGGGGCGGGGCCATCGCATTCCCTCATCCGAGCCAGAGAGGCCCAACCTTGAGGGTGTTCCGCCAGCACCAGCTGTGAGATATTTATAGCCTGTTGCCGGGCAACCGTCGGACACAACTCCTGCCACACTCAGGCTTCAGTCAGCCGGCCGTCAATACATCAAGGAAACACGGAGGCAGGTGGAGCGGGGGGGGGGGGGGCTGGCTTGTGACTGAGCGCTCTCTGCCAACCCCCCCTCCACCCTCCTCCTCTCAGCCAATCACGAGTGAACAGTTGGAGAGGTGGGGGGGGGGATGCCCCGCAAGGGCAGCACTTCTGAGGTGGAGGTGGTCGGATGGGAGGGGCGGCGAAGAGATCTGTGCCTCTCAGCTCGTGAATCACGCCTACGTTGCCGTGGTGATGTCAATACAACAAGCACACACACACACACACACACACAACTTACGCCCACACATTTAACACACGGTGAACTAGCCGTCACCGATCTACCGTTTGTGCTCGCAGCCTCTGGCGTTATAATACCCATAATGCACCGCTGCATGTCAGTGCGCAAAGATGCCTTTTTTCCGGCAGATCGGAAGGCGTGAGGAGCACAGAGGAGCAGAGAGGAGCACAGAGGAGCAGAGAGGAGCAGAGAGGAGCAGAGAGGAGCAGAGAGGAGCAGAGAGAAGCACAGAGGAGCACAGAGGAGCACAGAGGAGCACAGAGGAGCAGAGAGGAGCACAGAGGAGCAGAGAGGAGCAGAGAGGAGCAGAGAGGAGCACAGAGGAGCAGAAAGGAGCAGAAAGGAGCAGAGAGGAGCACAGAGGAGCAGAGAGGAGCAGAGAGGAGCACAGAGGAGCAGAGAGGAGCACAGAGGAGCAGAGAGGAGCAGAGAGGAGCAGAGAGGAGCACAGAGGAGCAGAGAGGAGCAGAGAGGACTTGTTGGCGGGTCATTTATCAGCCAGGTTTGTTGTTGCTGGCGCGGCGGCGTGGACTATGTGGTTTGACCGGTCAGGTGACATCACTGCCACGAGAGAGACACGCCTGTGAGCCCGCGGAACAAAGACGCAGAGACGGGCCCGTCCGGGTTCGTCCCGTTTTCGGGCCCGTCTGGGTTTGTCCCGTTTTCGGGCCCGTCTGGGTTCGTCCCGGTTACGGGCCCGTCTGGGTTCGTCCCCTTTATGAGCCCGTCTGGGTTCGTCCCCTTTATGAGCCCGTCTGGGTTCGTCCCGGTTACGGGCCCGTCTGGGTTCGTCCCGTTTTCGGGCCCGTCTGGGTTCGTCCCGTTTTCGGGCCCGTCTGGGTTCGTCCCGTTTTCGGGCCCGTCTGGGTTCGTCCCGTTTTCGGGCCCGTCTGGGTTCGTCCCGTTTTCGGGCCCGTCTGGGTTCGTCCCGGTTACGGGCCCGTCTGGGTTCGTCCCATTTTCGGGCCCGTCTGGGTTCGTCCCGTTTTCGGGCCCGTTTCACCGCGTGATTAAAGTCATTACAGATTAATGTCATAAAATAATACAAACAAGCATGAAAAGCACAAAAAGATCTTCACATTAACGCGACATGAAAGTCTGGGAAGCTGGAATCAATCCGTTATGATTATCGATTATCGATTGAACAGAACCCGATAACAGAGCCCAGAGGCGCCCCGACTGATTCCCAGCCTGCTGCTGGTCGTCTGATCCTGCAAAAAGGTTCTGGCAGCTGCCGGTCCATCCTCAGGGGAGGTGGAGCGATGCAACCGATCAATCAAATCAATCCTTTCCAATAACATGCTGTATTGAAAGTCGAACGACCACTCGGATCAATAACGATGATGACAGGAAACCGGCTCGCCATCGTTCCCTTGTTGTTGTTTACAACCAGCGCGTGAAGCGAAAGCTAAAACCAGCAGCCGCTCGCCAAAACGTGTTCCGTGTTCTCCGGCGCTGGAAAGATCAAAGATCAAACAATTAGATGACGATAAAAAAATAAGCAGCCAATAAATTAATCAGGAAAGAAAAACAAAACCAGCAGCCAGTTCTTCCTGTTCTTCAGCAACATCAAAGGAATGCACGCGACATCAGAGGAAACGCCTCTCCTCAGCACGCCGATGACATCAGCGGGACGTGGCCGACGGCGTCCCGGACTGATTAGAGCGCCCGGGACGCCTCCGACTCCGCCTCCGGCTCCGCCTCTCGCTCTTCGGTTCAAATCGAGCCGGTGAAAAGTTTTAAAACGTTAACGTCCAGAAGAGAAGAGCAAAGGACGGACGTCAAACGGGAGAGTTCCTCTCAAGCAGTGGAGACGCGCACGCACACACACACAGAGACAGACGCACAGACACACACACACACAGAGACACACACACACACACACAGACACACACACACGGAGACAGACGCACAGACACAGACACACACAGAGACACACACACACAGAGAGACACACACACAGAGAGACACACACACACACACACACACACACACACACAAACACACACACACACACACACACACAAACAGAGACAGACGCACACACACACACAGACACAGACACACACACACACACACACAGAGACAGATACACACACACACACACACACAGACACACACACACACACACACACACAGACACACACACACAAACACACAGACACACACACACAGAGAGACACACACACACACACACACACACACACACACACAAACACACACACACACACACACACACACACAAACAGAGACAGACGCACACACACACAGACACAGACACACACACACACACACACAGAGACAGATACACACAGACACACACACACAGAGAGACACACACACACACACACACACACACTCACGCACTCAAAGCGGACGCCCTTACCGTCCAGATTAGAGACAGGAGGAGCCGCGTGGACGTCCTCCGGCAGCGACGGCGAGGACCGAGGACTAACGGGGGTTATTCCACGTGGAACACGGCGCCGTCCTGACGGGAAGCAGCTCCGGATCAGAGCACATGCACCGCCCACCGCTCCAGTGACAACTGGACCGCCTCGCTCTGGACGGCTCCTCAGCGGACGCCGCCTGCCCCCTCCCAACCCACAAACCCCTCCCCGGTCACCCGTTGCCCTAATATGCCTTCAGCAACTGTCACCCATTCATCAGCGTCCGTCCGGCTCTGGAGCGGGAGAGGCTCCTCCTCTTAACGACTCGTTAATCAATAAAGGTTATTGATACCGGGGGACATTCATCAGTAGTCTGATCTGGGGGACGTCTCTGGATTCGAGCCTCAAACCTGAACTTAGTCGTAACACACACAAGTATTCTGTGTGTGTGTGTCCCTGGTGCACGCACACACACACACACACACACACGTGTCCATCGTCCCTTTGGACGGCGAGCCGCCGGCGGTGGGACGGCAGCTGTCCCACATACCTTTTGTTCCTCCGGACCCTTCAAGGCCTCCTCGAGTCTACCGGCTCGCATGCTCAGCTGTCGCACGCCCCCCCCCCCCCACCCCCCATCTGAAGCTCCGCCCCTCAGAGACCCGGCAGGCCTGACCTCTGCAAGGACAACGCCACGTCTGATCAAGGATTCTTTTGGCCAGTTTTCAGGTAGAAAATGAGAAAACTCTGCACCTATTCTGGTCCCGGTGGTTCCGGTGGTTCTGAACCGCCGGCCCACATGCGACCGCTTCCTGATTATGGCTGAATGAAGGCCCGTTGCGTCTCCCAGATGAGTGTTTGTCGTATTTTAGTTTGGAGTTCGTAATAAAAGTCGTAAACGGGTCTGTGTGAACGTTCCGGCTCCGATTCCCAAGGAACGGATCTCCCGCCGCTGCCCCTCCCTGACCCCGGAATGTCCGAGGGGGCCCGGAGGCTGTGGGAAACTGGGAGTCTGCTAAACGGTTGCGTCGATAGATGCGCTTTTTGACGGACGCGGCTGAAAACACGTCGCTCAAAGATCAGTGAAGCGTTTCAGCGCTAAGTTCCGATTTTATTTTACGTTGATTTTGTATGAATTCATTTTTGCTTCCTTCTCCGACTCGATCGTCCGTCTTTAGTTTGCCTCCCGAAGGAACGAGGCCTCGCTGCGTCTCCCTCATTAAAGCTTTATGCTTGTTGACATATTACGTTTTAATCTAACGAGTAAATTAAAGTCGTAAATCATTGACACCTGCCACGCCCCCCCGCTAGCGGCAGCGACGCTGGGGGGGGGGGCGCTCACATTGTTGGATTCAGTTTAAGGTTTTAGGAGGGATTTAAGATAAAGTCCTGACATTGCTCTTAAGACTAAACATCTCTTTTTTAAATTTCCGTCAGTCCTGAAGAAACTTTTTAAAACCTGCCAGGAACGAGGCGGGGCGGGGCCAGACCGTCATGGCCGCTGGACGCCGCTGAGAGGCGGAGAGAACCGCGTTAGCATGCAATGGGGCATCGAGGGTCGGTCCTCCCCCAAGCTCCCTGACACACACACACACACACACACACACTTCTCCTCAGAAACAGCTGACGTTTTAACAGGCTTACAACAGCTGACAGGCTACAGGTGGGGCAGAGGGGGCCCTTCATAAGCCCCCCCCCCCTCCTCCTCCTCGCTTTAGTGCACAGCTCATAATTCCCTTCAGCAATCTACACACACACACACACACACACACACACCTGTTGTGACTCCAGAGGAATTGTCCTCAGTGAAAAGCCTTCCTTCATTGGGGATCACATCCCCCCCCCCCCCCGTCCCCCGTCCCCCGTCCCCCGTCCAGCATGTGTCTGACACCGGGTCCGACTTGCGACAGGTGACGCCACGGAGTGGACGCCGGGTCCGACTAGCGACGCCACGGAGTGGACGGCGGGTCAGACTAGCGACAGGTGACGCCACAGAGTGGACGCCGGGTCCGACTAGCGACGCCACGGAGTGGACGGCGGGTCCGACTAGCGACGCCACAGAGTGGACGCCGGGTCCGACTAGCGACGCCACGGAGCAGAGCCGCGGCCTGGAGGCTCTGTGCTGTCGTTTCAATCCACAACCATTTTAGCCGCTCCAATCACCATCGCAGCGGCAGACGGAGCAGACGGCGAGGATCTGATCATCTGGAGGTCACGGCTGAGTCTGGGAATGATCGACCTCCAAGTCGACCTTCAGCGCCGGGCGCCGACGAGTGGAACTTCTCAGAGAGACGCTCCGCTCCACGGCAGACGTTTGTTCGGGAATTGAAAGGCGCCGTTCCTCGTTAACATTCTCCCAGAGACGCTTTAGTCAGAGTTCCCAGCGAAGCGTTTCGCGGCGGCGCCGGCGGGATGTTTAAGACGAGCGTCGGTTAGCAAAGCTGCGAGGAAGAGGATTTGAAAGCGCAGCGCTTCTTTGGACTGGAGGAGAAAACCAAGACAAATTAAGACTTTGTCGGATTAGGAGTTCCTGCTGGGTGTGCGAGACGGAGGAGAAGTTCCCACAACTTCCGGAGGAGACTTAACACCTCAAACCCGTTCTCTCATCGTTCGCAGCGTAGCGACGCGCTAACGCGCCCCGAACGCATCCGCACCGCCACAAAGCTAATGCTAATCTAAAGCTACGAAGCAAACGACGCCGAGATGCTGGTTTCCATGGTGACGTCGCCCAACTTGTCCACATGAGTCATACTTTCTTCTATGGATGTCGGGTATCTTAATTAATCAATCAGTGTTACCCATCGCTAGGTGACGGCAGGGGGCGGGGTTAACCGACCCCGACACGGGAAGCCAGTTTTCTAGTAGAAAACGCTTCCACGAAGCTGCTTTGGAGAGTCGTCCTGCAGAAAGACGCCACGACCTCCGCCGTGGAGGAGTCGCGGCGGTTTCCTCCTCCTCCTCCTCCTCCTCCTCCTCCTCCTGTGTTCCGGCTGTAATGTGATAACCAGCTCAATAACATCAACGACTGCCAGGATCCTCCAGAGGACGGATGCAGAGAGAACAGGAGCGTGTGTGTGTGTGTGTGTGTGTGTGTGTGTGTGTGAGAGAGGCAGTGGGTGGATGTCTGTGTGCGTTTGTTTTTTACACGGGAGCGTGTGGGCTGGAGAGGCCTGGGCGAGAGGTGAGAACGAGTCAGCCATTGAACACCATCAAACGAAACGTTATCTAACGCTGCACCAACGCGGCCAAACGAGGACGGTCCCTACGGACGCCAAACGAGGACGGTCCCTACGGACGCCAAACGAGGACGGTCTCCACGGACGGCAAACGAGGACGGTCTCTACGGACGCCAAACGAGGACGGTCCCTACGGACGCCAAACGAGGACGGTCTCTACGGACGCCAAACGAGGACGGTCCCTACGGACGCCAAACGAGGACGGTCCCTACGGACGCCAAACGAGGACGGTCTCTACGGACGCCAAACGAGGACGGTCCCTACGGACGCCAAACGAGGACGGTCTCCACGGACGCCGCGAGGAAGGTCTCTACGGACGCCGCGAGGACGGTCTCTACGGACGCCGCGAGGACCTGCTGCCAGAGTAGGACCAGAGGAGGAGACATGGAGCGCACACACACACACACACACCACCCTCGTCCTTTTCTGCTATTCACGTCTTTTTTCACCTCCTCTTTCTCCTCCCTCTCCTCCTCACCCTACATCTACTCATTCTGTATCCTTCATCGCCTCCTGCTCTTCCTGATCCATCTCCATCTCCACCTCTCTCCTCACTCATCACTTTACGTTTCTTTATGCGCTCCTCCTCCTCCTCCTCATCTCCCCTCTTTACCCCCTTTCTTCCTCCATTGCACTTTTTTCTCATCTTCATCTTTGCCTCTCCTTCATCAGTCTCCTCCTCCTCTACCCCAGGAAGAACGAGGAATAAGCTCCGAACCATTACTCCCTCTTCCTCCTCATAAGCTTGTGGCTAACTGGATTACCCCCCCCCCCCCCGCTGTAAAACGACTCCCCGCCCCGACGAGGAGGAGGCTGATATACATTCAGATATTCAAATGAGGCCGTAACCTCCCTGCTCCACGCCGCTGAGGAGAAGAGGCGTGGGAGGAATTCAATGGGAGGAGGGGTTTGGAAAGACGATCGAGATGAAGATCAAGAAGAGGAGGAGCAGGGTCGAGGAGGGAGGGGAGGGGTCGTGTTTCAGCTGCTGGCGCTGCTGCTTGCCGTTTCAGCTGTGCCGGAGGCCCGGCGAGCAGCGCCTGCCGTCACGCCATCGTAACCCCGTCAGCATGGCGGCGCACGTGCTGCGTTCACGCCACATCCGACAGACGCACACGGCTCCGTTTTCATCACGGGACGACTGGCAAGGGTTAATCTCGCAACATTCGCGACGTTTGGAAAACCGGCCGGGCCAACGTCAACACGGCGGGAAACGAGGCCAGGAACGAGCCGGGTGGTAGCTATGGTGACAAACTGAAAACGGCGAGATATAAATATGACGGCGTTGCAGTTGGCGGTGGAAAAGGCGTGATTAGCGGAACGACAGGGTTGTAACCGGCGATGAATCAACTGCAAAGGCCTCACTCCGGTTCTACGGACCGGAAGGTCGGGAACGTTGGCAACGCTGGGATTAGGGAACGGTTCTGCTTCGAGGGGTCGGCGTCCTGGATGACGCATCAAGAGGCAGGAACGCCGCCGCCTCCGGGCCTGGAGGAGCGCATCGCTCCTTCATCTGCCCCCCAACTCCTTCCATTCCTCCACTCGCATCTTTCTTTGTGATCTCCTCGGAGCTCCTTGGCAGGAATACCGGATCGACTTGCAGCGAGCCCACCGGGGGCGCCGTAACCCGAGGGGAATGTGATGCCGTTTATTCTGCCGGTGATCGGGAGCGCTGATAATCCGGCGGCGTTAGGAAAGCCTTCGACGTGAAAGCGAGGGCCTCCACAGCTCCATTTACCCGCTCTCAGAGGTCGCCTTTATGCTAAGCTAACTTGACCTTGACCTCAACCTCAGGTGCAGCCACAGCAGCCTTTTACCTTCCACAAATCTTAACGTGTAAAAACGTTTCAAAGATAAACAAGATAATCCCGCACCCTTTATAAAACACAGGAACTCTATCGCTATGACGACGACTCCATCTCTCCGTTCGGTTCATCGCTCCCTCTTCCTTTCGCTTCGTTTGTAAGGCGATTGACGACATAATGGAATTTGAACGTTCCCAGAAGCCAAACTAAATGGATTGAAATGGGATTTAAAGGGAATCCGACACCGCCGCCAAGTCAAGGTCAAGCCAGGTCGGGCGTTAGAGCCGCGCTGCCGCTCCCGCTATTCAACCTTAATGCCGAGTTTACCGCCCCCCCCCCCCCCCCCCCGGAGATCCCAACGCACTCCCAGCATCCGTCCGGGCAGCTTTCCATCACAAGGAAGAGAGAATATTAAAAGAAGGAAAACACGCTTTACTACTGATAAAGTGCTGCTGAAGGCAGCCCCCCCCCCCCGATGGAAAGGCAGCTGAGGGAGTCCATCAGGAGACGAGACGCACCGAGATGGTCAAAGTCCTCCCGAATCCCGAATCCGGAGACACGTCCGTCCATCCTCCCGATTCATTGGCGTGCTTTTCCCTTTTGGCTCCGAGGCTGGGTATTTCCAGCGAGCCCTTCTGTGGCAGACCGGATACGTTTAGTGCCCCCCTGGGGGGGGGGGGGCGTAGCTAAAGCAACCGAGGGGGGACTTACCACTTTTTTGTCTTTCCTATTTCCGTTCCCATTTTCTGCGACGGTTCGTCACAGAATGAACGCCGCTCAGCAAAGAAGGGAAATTAGTCTGCAATTAAATCACGGCTGGAAGGCAGCGTCTCCTCAGAAGGGCGAGCGGTTCAGCGTCGAGCTTCAAGCCTCGTTAGTCTGGTGACCTTTCAGATTAAAACGCGGGCCGCCCGGCCGCCATCGCCCAACGGAGCAGAGGAATTCTCTGGAGATGAACGGGAAGTCTGCGGCGAACCACAGCGGGACAATTACACGTCTGGCCGGGGCAAACGCCAGCGGGGAGACATTTATTACACGTCAGGTCAGGGCGAACGCCAGCGGGGAGACGTTTATTACACGTCAGGTCCGGGCGAACGCCAGCGGGGAGACCTTTATTACACGTCTGGTCCGGGCGAACGCCAGCGGGGAGACGTTTATTACACGTCAGGTCAGGGCGAACGCCAGCGGGGAGACGTTTATTACACGTCTGGTCCGGGCGAACGCCAGCGGGGAGACCTTTATTACACGTCTGGTCCGGGCGAACGCCAGCGGGGAGACGTTTATTACACGTCAGGTCAGGGCAAACGCCAGCGGGGAGACGTTTATTACACGTCTGGTCCGGGCGAACGCCAGCGGGGAGATTCTGGCGCAATCCAAGCCCGGCCGTCGCTACTCATCCAGAAAGCCGCAACATGTCGGGGCGGGTTCGTGGCAACAAACCGTCCTCGTGTTTCGTATCGGATTTCACCAGCTCAAACATCATTTAAATAAAACCCAATCTTCCAGGTGTTTGAGGGATTTGATCACAAACAGCAGGTTGACTTGGGTTCGAACGTCGCCCGTCTGAAGGAGCCTTGAATCAACGCTGCCGGTTTGGGGTTGTAGTAAATCCATGAGTCATCGAGGTCCTCCTGAGACCCAGCCCGTTGACATGTCCTCTGTGGTGGACGTCCACTACAGAGGACATGTCAACGGGCTGACCCGTGTGTGTCCCTTTAATGCTCGAAGACGAGTTTAAAGTGAGGACGTTTGACTCTTCCTCTGATTTCACTCCAGACCAGTGAAACCAAACCCCTGAAACCCGAAGCGGCGTCCCTGATGAACACCTCTAATGATCGTATATTCTCAAATGGTCGCATCCGTATCACAACAAACCAGAGGAGATCGGATCCGACTGTTAGATAAACCGACTCGGTTTTAAGGTGTCAGTCGTTTCCTCTTTCGTTCCCCGAGGTCCAGAGACCAGCCGTCAATCGAAGCGCGTGGGCGGAGTCAGGCTTTCCTGGATTGAAAAAACAAACCCACAAAGGAGCCAAAGCCCAAACAGAGCTGGAGACCCTCAGAAGGTATTGATCATATGATCAGACTGAACTGAATCAGCATTTCAGGCAGAATGGTATTCACCCTCACCTGTCTGCTCAGCATGCCCAGGCCCCGCCCCTCCACGACCTTTAATGGAAATCGCTTCAGTCGCTCTTATGTCGTAAGAAAATGTCAAAACTTCTGGAAGCCTCCCTTCATCCGGGTCGGGACCAGAAGAAGAACGGGTTCTCTGATGGGCTAATGGGAATCCATTTAATAGTCAAGCAGTAAAGTGGCTAACTGCCCCGCCCGCCGACACGCCCACCCACCAAGTGTAACGCGTTCATGCCTCGGGCGGACGAACCTGAACACAACACAATCCTGTTGCATTGTGTTCATTTTATATGTTAAACAATTAAACACAGAAAGCATTGTCAGCAGACAATAAACCATCGATTGGCTCCGCCCACATTACTGAAAGAACTTTATGACACGTAAAACCCAGAGATGTATTTATAGGAGGAGGATGACCAATATCCTCCCGACGGTCCCTGAACACGCCACGCTTCATCCATGCTCGTCAGGGCGGGTCTGCGTCACCTCGCCGACCTTCAAACCGAATTCCTCTTCCGTTGCTGGACAAACAGAATAGCTACCAAACGGTTCTGGCCCCGCCCCCATCTGCCCGCTCTCCTCCTCTTATCCGGGGTCGGCGCCGCCGTTCTCCAGCGTTAAACACACATTAGCATCTTTTCAACGCAGCGAAAGTCAACCAGAACGGGCCCGCTGGCGGCTGACGCAGCGGTTCCGACCGATCCGCCCACGCTGCCATTAAGCATCGCTGAGCTCCGCCGCCGCAGCGCCGAACGCCAGCGTCAGCAAATCCGGACTTCTGCCGTCCGTCAGGTGAACCGGCCCAGACTGCGACAGGCAGACCTCCGCCGGCGTGGGCGCTGCTCCGGGTGCGAGCTCAGGGGGAGGCCATTTTGAATGCTCAGACAGAGGGGGGGAGTCCCACCTGAAGCGGCTGACGGGCTCCGCTTTGACTTTAAGGTCCGTTAGCGGAGACGGCGCCAGGACGCTTCTGCTGCACCGCGGTAAATCTGAATCATCGCCACGGCAGCAGAAGGCGGAGTCCCGCCGCGAGGCCGAGTCCTTCCTGTTCCTGCCGCTCAGCGCGGGAACAGCCACGGAGGAAGCCTGGCCCGGAATCAGCTCGACCAGAACCGGAGACGCAGCTCACCTGGGTCCGAAAGGAAAACCCGCCCCGATGTTCTGCCCCGAGCGCCAGACGCCAGTCGATACTCAGCCATATCGACCCGGGACAATTAACCCTCGGTTAACTTCACGCCGACCCAGAATCCCCGACCGGAGAAATCTGTCAGGGAATCAAGGAGCTACCGATCAATAGTGATCCGGGTTCGTTCGCACCAGTGTTGTGGACCTGGCCCTGCCCTGGACCTGGACCCGGACCTGGCTCCAGTCTCGTCCTTTAAGAAGTAATAAAAGCGAGCCGCTCGTGGGTTCAGTTCGCCCTGCGCCAGGCCTGACAGGCTGGAGCTCTGCTGAAGGAGAGAAAGACTGTACTTCCTCAAATTAACAGGAGTGAGGAGGAGGATGAGCCCCCCCCGGGTTTCAGGCACACGGCCGAGCTTCGGTGAGGAAAACCAAAATTCTGCCAAAACGGACGGATGCTTGGGAAAAAGATTTTCGCTGTAAATCAGATGAAGTGATGCGTGTGTTTAAACCAGTCATGGGCAAACTATGTTTGTTTGTGTTTGTGCTCCTGATGAATTCCTCCATCGTGATCCAGGACCTTTACGGGACGCGTGGGATGGCGGCAGGTCGGATTCGGATCGTCTGGATGAACGCCTGGACAAACGGTGGGATCCGGCAAACACCAAAATCCGGTCCGGATCCCCTTAAACGTCCCGGAGCAGAATTTAAAGAGCCCACGCAGCTCACAGCTGTGATAGGACGACGTGATTCCGGATTCTCCGGGCCAACGGGTCCCATCCTGGGGGGGGTCAAACCGGCGTGGGACGGGCGCCTTTAGGTGCCTGAGCTTCCCCGGTTTCTGCTTTCTGGATTCGTGCCGGACGGTACCGGACCGACACTCGGAGTTCACCTGCTCCGCCGCTTTGCTCCTGGATCAAACGTGCCTCCGCTGCGTCCGCCTTTGGAGCGTCCGCCTTTGGAGCGTCCGCCTTTGGAGCGTCCGCCTTTGGAGCGTCCGCCTTTGGACACCTTTTGGGACTTCCCCTGCAGGCATCGCTCAGACCGGCCGTGTCGCACCAAATCCCTCCGCCGCCTGGCGGAATGATGCAACAGATAACGGAGCCTCCCGAGACCTGCTCCCATTCTCCTGCTGCCCTCTAATCCCTCACACCTGCCTGGCAGGAAACGCGTCCATCGTTCCAAACGGCATCTCGGAGCGTCCTCGATGAGACATTTATTCGGGTTTATTGATGCCGTCATTAAAAAGCTGCTCCAGGAGCCAAATGGTTTCCGGGTTAGGGAAGAAATTAGAAGTTTGATGGCTCTCTCTCTCCCGGGAGAAACGCAATTACGCACAGAAATGAGCGCGCGATGGACGGAAATGGGTTCACGAACGGGACATGAAATGATTCTACGCACGGCGGACTCGGAGAAACGAGGGACCGCGAGAGAAATGTTTAGATAGAAGTGAGCAGACATTTCAGTTTTACGCGCAACACAGATTTATGGCGCCGATAAAAGTTTCCAATAAACCAGCTTTTCTCCGAGATTAAATCAACTCGCAGAAACGAAAACGAAACGCGATCGCGTAAAGCGCATGCTGGCGCTGGTCTGTAAATCCTCCCCGACAGTGGAGTGGAATTACGCACGACGCGCGCACTCACGGGCAGCGACGTGTTATTTCCAGAACCGGGTCAGACCAACACGAACTTCATCCGAACCGTCCGAGCCCCCCCCCCCGTACCGAGCGCCTCCCGGGAGTTCTCGCATCCACGGCACCGCGCCGGTGTGGAGGTAAACACGCACACGAGCCGCAGCAGCCCCGCAGCGCCCGGACACAGCTGTCAGAGCTGCCCCGACGCGGGGAGGGGGGCAAATGTGGCAAAACGAAAAGGTGGCGACTTACCCGAGCAGCGGATCCACATCTGTTTGATGAGACCGGAGATTCTCACTTTGTTGCGTCCCAAACGTCCGGACGGTGTTCGCGGAAGACGAGCGGAAACTGTCCGCCGACACCGAAGGGCTCCTAATTATAAAACCTCCTCCTCGGTAATTATTTAGTTATGGCAAATGGTGCCTAATCTGTCCTGTGGCGTCGCTGTATGATTGACAGGAGCGCAGCCAATGGGAGCGAGCGGTCCGTGCTGCTTTCGCCCTATCAGGGGCTGACGGCGACATCATGTGTTAAAAGCTCATATCCCTCCGCTTGTAGTCGCGTTTTCAGAGCTACTTTTTTGTTTATATTTAGCTCTAAAACGGAGCTAACAGTTAGCACGCCTGCATCAGTGCAGTTAGAAAGCTAAATGCTAGCATAGCTGAAGAAGTCCGGCCACTTTCTACACGTAAAATGCAAACGCACTAATTAAAAATGACGTGACGTCAACACGCAGCTCGCGAGCGAAGCCTGAAGTTGTTCGTTCGCGCAGCGGAGTTGCTAGCTCTCCGACAACATCTTTATTAGCTTGGTTTTCACACGCTACGCGTCGTAAACGCGTAGCTGAACGTTCCACAGCTCGCGTGGCTCCACCTGTACGTCCACAGCGCGTGATATCAGCCACCGTGCGCGGGCCCGCGCAGCACTACTTTGCGTGTTCACGGCGGAGGAACACGATGTTTACAGTGCGCGAAAGAGTGGCGAGCAGTGATTCCAGCGCGAGACAAAGTTCCCACACCGGAAGGAGGCGCATGTTAATGACGCGCGTCTCGAGTTTCACGCGTTCGGGTTTATATTCCCACTTTCTAATAACCGTGCTGCTCACCGCGTCACGTTACGTCAGCGTGGAATGAACGGGAGTTAAAGGAATACGGTTCACGCACGGGACCGTTTCATTTATTTTATTTCCGTTACATAAATTAAATGAGGATATCATCAAAGGAAAATTAAAGAAGTCGAAAAGCCTGATCAGGATATCCTGAGCTGTAATCCTCCTCATAGGCAGGCGCGACCTATGGATGACGTCACAGTCACCGGCTGACACACCTGAATGTCAAGGGAGGATCAGTAGCAAAGTAAACGAGAAGAGGAGGGAGAACCAAGAGTATTGAAGTAACCAGTAGTAGTAGTATTAATAGTAGTATTAGTTCGGTCAGGGGAATACCACAGGGAATACCACTAACCCAGCCCAACTCAGAGGTTTGATTGAAATAAAGAAAATTGTTCCCTTCTCCACTCAGAGCTGCGGATTCTGGTCCTGATTCTGGTCTTGATTCTGGTTCTGATTCTGGTCCTGTTCAAGCTTGAAGACCATGTTTGTCTGTGATGTGGATCAGAGTCGCCCCCTGCTGGCGGAACCCGGAACCACGTCATAGTGCTTTTAATAAAAGTTCTGACATTCTTCCTCCACATTTGAAGACTTTTCTACTTTAATTCTAATTAAATTCTTTCCCTGTAAAGTTTTTGAATCCTCTAATTAGTCTGATAACAGGATCAGTCGCTGTGTTGATCTCTGCCCCCCCCCCCCATCAGCCGAGCCGCTTTGTGTTTCAGAGGTGTGTGGGTGCACATCCCTGTCTCCGTGGTGACCCGCTGCACACCACGGCATCCCGCTGGCTGCCTAGCAACGCTCAGTGTCCATGGCAACAGAGCCAACAACCCCCCCCCCATGCATTCCTCTTCAGCGTGCACCCCTTAATGAGGGCTAAATTGTGACAATCAGGAGTGGAGAGTCAGAGAGTGGCTTAATGGGGGAGACCGGAGGGAGTCGGGGGGGGGGGGGGGGGTCCAGGGAGACGGCTGAGAGGAGGAGACCGGGGGGAGTCGGGGGGTCCAGGGAGACGGCTGAGAGGAGGAGACCGGGGGGAGTCGGGGGGGGGGGGGGGTCCAGGGAGACGGCTGAGAGGAGGAGACCGGAGGGAGTCGGGGCATTGTTGACATTGAATGCTAATAAAATCTGCCTCCTGGACGCTTCCCTGGGGAGGCATGTCCCACCGGGAAGAGGCCTCGGGGGGAGACCTAGGACACGCTGGACAGACTATGTCTCTCGGCTGGCCTGGGAATGCCTCGGAATCTGGCTGGGAGAGGGAAGTCTGGAAATCCGTGGTGAGACTGTTGCCCCGGCGACCGGGCCCCGGAAAAGAGGAAGGTGGATGGATGGAAAATCCCTTTGGATTCAATGTGTTGTAGTGAAAGCAAATAGCCACTAGAGGGAGGCATCTGTTCAAAAAGGGACTGAACCGCCTGAAACTATCCATCCTACAGGGGGCGCTGTCTGTCCACATTCAAAGTCGAATCAGTGTTTATGTTTGATTTACTGCATTTGTTCCTCATCCTGCTGAAGGGAGTCAGAGTCTTCCTCGGAGCGGTGACCCCCCCCCCCCCCCCTCCTTTCTGTTCATTATTGATTGATCATCAGTTCTATCCATTGAACCACAGGATAATTATGCAGCTTTAATTCTGAATCATATTCAGACATTAGAATGAATAAATAATCAATCAATAGAAGGAGTTCAGTAAAATAAACGATATATTATTATATTAAATACAAAGAGACCGTCTGTGACAAAAGTCAATAATTATCATGATCGCGTTTGTTATCAGATGAGATTATTGATCATGTGAGAAAAATAAAGGTTGAAAATATATTTTATGTTTTGTGTCACCAACTGAAGAATTAGAATTCTGTCATTGTTATTGATAAAGTTAAATTAGTATCATTTAAGTTCCATGCAGCACCAAAAAAGAAACCTCACCTGTGCTCATGCAGGTGAACTCCGCCCCCTCAGCCTGATTCCAGCGTCACGTGGAGGATTCAAAGACCTGAAACCAGAGAGAGAGTCAGATAAATGATAACGGAAGAGAGAGGGGAAACGGAATAACTGATTGATTGATTTGATTCTTCAGATGTTCGAGCTAAACGTCAACGGATCGATAAAGTTCTTCTTTTTCTGTAAACGGTGACGTCAGTGGTGACGCGTCCCTCCATCGCTCTACTTTGCTCCTGCTGCTTTGTCTGCGTGTCGTCGTGACGTCACAGCGCGGCAGGAGTGGCAGATGATGGTGAACCGAACGGCCTGGTTTATGTCACGTCAAAGCATCATCCCTCCTCCTGCTCCTCCTCCTCCTCTTCTTCCTCCTCTCCTCCTCCTCCTCCTCCTCCTCCTCCTCCCGCCCTCCCGTGTGAACAGAGCCTCTTTTCTTCCCTCTCTCCTCCGCCTGTTCCTGGAATTCACCAAACCCTCTCACTTTTAATTTATGCGCATATTAATTGTTCTCCTTTGTAATTTCCACCGTGGGATACAACATGCAAATGCGCCATGCGCGCGAACGTGTGTGTGTGTGTGCGTTCCAGCTGCTTGTTAACGTTCAGAGACTTTTAACAATTCATTTAAATTATTACACATTTAGACCGTCGATTTTATTGAAGTTAAACATATTTGTCTTTTTATTTCTAACATGTATATTTCTGCAGAAAAAATACATTTAATTAAATGTATATTTATGTGTCAATTAGAACATGTTTTTGTTACATTTAGTTTTAGTTAAATCAAAATAAATCCTCTGGCGTGAATCGAAAATATTTGACTTTTAATCACAAATTAAGAAAGAAAATTGAATAAAAGAACGGTTCTCTAAATATTTTTATCTCGAACTCACGAGGGAATTAAATTAATTACATTTCATTTAAAAAAAACAACCTAAATTAAATTCATTTATAAGTCAAATAAATGCTGAAAAGATTCAGGTACATTTTTTTTGTGCTGCAGAGCTTTTGAAACAGTTTTATTAAAAATAATTTGATTATTCAGACTTTAAAAACCTTAAAAAAAGATTCATAATGGGTTTGGGATTAGAAATGACGTCATGCTTTTCTGTTTTATTATTCTATTTTATTCTGTTTTATTTCAGACACGAAATAATTCCGACCTGAAAGTGATCAATGATAATTACTACGTTAATGACTTCCCGTTTCAACCAATCAGAAAACCTCTAAACTAAATAATTTAGAAAATACTTATTTAAAATTAAATTAGGCCTTCGCTGGACATGACGTCATCACATTAATCCCTATTGGTCTGTAAAAATATTTTTGACCATCAAAATGTTTGGAATCAAGTCAACAGGCCGTCATCCTTTACTTAATAATAATAATAATAATAATAATAATT
>NC_090899.1:1039425-1099610 GCF_040956055.1 Brachionichthys hirsutus
TCATAATTAGTTCCCCGTTTTAAAATCGATCGGATCTGGTCCGGAAAAATCCGCACAATTAAAATGGAAAGTTCGGACAAGTAAATGAAATCTGACCGCTGCTTCCTGAAATAAGAACTTTAAAAACGGACAGATTTCTGCCTCTTCAGCCCAAACCAACTGGACCTATCTGGTCCCGGTTCTGGGCTATCAACCTGCACCCCCCCCCCCCCCCCAGCCCTCATCCTGCCCACCTTCAGCATCTTAACCTGAAAATAACCGGTCGGGACTGGGCCGGACCACCGCGGGTCGCCACGGCGATAGGACCAGAAGCATTACTGCATCAGCATCAACCATGCTCCACCTCTCCCCGCAGCATTCACGCTAGCGCCTGGTTGCCTTGACAACAGGCTATGTGTGCCGAGAAAGGGAGGGGATGGACACACGCACACACACGCACATGCACACGCACACACACACACACAGGGAACATGCACAAATTAATTTAGGGAGATGTGAGAAGAACAGGATTAGCATTATGCTTGATGTCGCTACACTTCCACTTTAGCGGCCTGGCGGCGACGCGGACCACAAGAGCACTGCGTCAAACCGAAATGGAGCGCTCCCTCAACAAATAAAGAACAAACAAAAACAGTGCTTTTAATCAAAGCGTGAAAAATGAAACCAGGAAGAAAATTCAGAGGTCACATCAGAGGTCAAACAGAGGTCATTGATGCCACCCATCATTAAAACTCAG
This sequence comes from Brachionichthys hirsutus, assembly GCF_040956055.1. NCBI lineage: Eukaryota > Metazoa > Chordata > Actinopteri > Lophiiformes > Brachionichthyidae > Brachionichthys > Brachionichthys hirsutus. The sequence goes on from NC_090899.1 coordinate 1,040,162, forward strand.
ATGAGAAAAGGAGGCGCAGACGGGAGCGAAGAGCGCCTCCTTCAGCCCGTCGGGTTCGGAGAGTGGGAGCGTGTGTGTTTGTGGAGGGGGGGGGGGGGGGGGTTGACTTTGGTATTGAACGTCCTGATTGAGACACACCCACCGGCTCCTCAACGGCGAGGAAGCTGGCGCCGCCGCTGCTGCAATTTGCTGTCTGGGTGGTACAAAGGGGAGGTCAAAGGTCAAATAAGTGCAGTCGGATGGAGGCGCTTTGTCATGGTAATGTCGCATCATTCCAGGGCGTGCACGGGAATGATGCGTCCGTGGTAACCGGCGAATCGGCACGAGCGTTCCGACACGGAACTACGTCAGGGACGGGAGTGAAGAGCCCGTTAGTATCTGACCCCCCCCCCCCCCCACCGTCATCTTCTCCAGAAGGTTTACAGGTCAGGCATCTTTTCTGGAACCGGGTCAGGATCAGATCATTTTGTCACATTTTCATCTTCGTGTTCTAATCAATGATTTTGTTTTTCCATCTTTGTTAAATGTCCGTGACATAAAGCTAAACATGCTAAAATGTTTAGCTTTATGAGGGAAGAGGAGCAGGCCTTGGAGCAGGAGCGGCGCAGCGCCTCCTGTCCCCCCCCCCCCCCCCCCCCATCTCGTCTGCTGAGGGGTGTCTAATCAGGGAAGACAAGCGGCTGACGGAATGGCGGTTCCTAATTGGCATGGAGTCGTGGGAACGCGTAAACAAACAGCTGCCATTTTCATTTCGCTTGTTTCCCCCTCGTCCCTCTTCCTCATGAATAAAGCCGCCGCGGAGAACCTGGCAGCTGCAGGGAGGAGGAGGAGGAGGAGAAGAGGAGATAATCTGTCCTGCTCCTCCGGTGATGGGAGGAAGGAGCACCTCCAGAGCAACAGAGGCGTGGCCTCCTCACGTAAAGGAGGACATTTCCAAGATGAAACAATATAAAAGGAGTCCAGAGAGCTCCTCCTCCTCCTCCTCCTCCTCCTCCTCCGACTCCTCCTCCCCCTGCAGACACGCTAGTAAACCGGCAGTGTGAAAGCGACTCCTTCACCGGTCATCAATCCTCCGATCCAATGCCCGTGGGTCCTTTCCTCCTGATCAATAATGATGAGCGATGAACCGATCGATCGCCCATCAGGCAGGTCCCAAAAAACATGAGGAATGGATTCTGTGATTATTGATATTCGCCCCCCCCCCCCCCTTAATGGACCCCGTCCGTTTGAGGAAGTCGCTAACAGGCGTAGCTTCCCTTTGAACTTTAAGCCAAGGTGTGTGTTTACGTCGGCATCGCTCCGACCAATGAGAAGCCCCGGAACCGGCCGGAGCAGCTACTGCGATTGGCCTTCGTCTCAACCTTTGATCTCCGAGGACCAATCGGATTCCGTTCTGGAGCTTCCCGTCCCAACCGATCGTCTTCCTCAGAAGATGACGATGAAAGGTGCTCCACAATCTGCTCCTCCTCCTCCCCCCGAGACGACTGATCACAGCCAACCATCGGTTTATTGATCGCCACACGGAGGCTGACAGGCCGCATCATCACCTAAAGGACGCTACAATTGACAGGAAGCTCATTGGCCGACGTGAGACGAGTGTTTGAAATGGAGTCCAATCAACGAGGGACAGTGGGCGGGGCTTGGCTCTGCTGGAGGGTGCCTCCTTGGATGAAGGGGTGCGTTGGGCAGCAGTGAGGCGCCGCCTCTGCTCCCGGGGAGACGCGGCGGCGTTGGACCGAATGGAGCACAGCAGGAGCGCTCGCTTCGCCACTTCGTGGGCGTCTTTGAGGCGCCGCGGCGCTCCTCACATGCTCATAAAAGACTTGTCCATCAACTGTCCCCTCCCTCCGAGTTAATTGGCGCCGTCTAAAGGAAGCCAGCGGCGCTCTGAAGCCGGGCCGTCATTAGATCGGTCCCCCCCAGCACAGGGTGGACCCTCCCCTCGAGGAGGTCAACCCGCCTCCTTTCACATCGACGTCTTTGATCTCATTGCCACTCGAAGGCCGCCGCCCACAGGAAGACGGCTGCAGGTGCCAAAAGCCCCACCCCCACAGAGACACGAGCATCGACCCCATGTTGCCGGAAACGTCTTTTGTTTCTTCTCCATAAAAAACAAACAAACCTCCACATCAACAGGTTTATATTGCCATGGTAACAAATTGAACATCTCAATATCGAATGTCGATATCCTTCACGAATCCACGTCCGGACGACCCAGTGACATCATCGCCGGGGTTTCCTCTGATTGGGCGTGTTGTCCTGGGCAACCTTTGCACCTTTTTGGGTACCAGATTCTGCAGGGGTTGATGGGTAATGTAGTCTCACTCTTGATATCTCCGGAGCGGAGATCGGAACCCAGCCTCCCGGTTGGGTCAAAGGTTCTGTAACCAATCATTCCCATTGATAACTACCCTCAGCGGTAAATATCGACTGCGGCGGCGGCCGAACCCTCCGGGGCCCGGGGGCATCCATCATGGGGGGGTGGCGGTGCCGCCTCATGCCCCCTCTGCCTTGGCAGCGCTCCCATGATGCTCTGGCTTCCTGCCTCTGATGGCGTCTGTGTGCCATCCCGGGAAAGCCCGATGTCCCCCCCCCCTCAGAGGCAGAGGGGCCGTCGTTAATGGAAGCCATTGACGGGCAAAGAAAGGCTCCTTTGTGGCGCCGGGGCGGGCGTGGGCGACGTTTGCTTCCCCTCGGCACACACTGGGCCGGCCGCTCAGAAGCCAGCGCCAGCAGCGGAGATCGAAGAGAGGGATGGGTAGAGGGGGGGGGGGGGAGGAGGGAAGGAAGAGGTGGCCAACGAAGAGAAAGAAGAAGAGTCATTCAACTGGCTCGTAGGAGGAAAGGATAAAAAGAAGGGATGTCAAGGAAGTGGGTGCAATCCCTGCGAGCAAACACGGAGCGCCGGAGAAAGGGAAAGACAAAGAGGTCGCCGAGGCCGGGGGGGCCGGGGGGGGCTGGAGGATGAACTCCGCTGGCAGGGCGCTGGGGGGCTCCCTCGCTGTTCAGCGGCTCCCGTCGCTGATTTATAACACCTGAATTGTTGCCTTTTTACAGAGTTGTGAATGGAGGACAAAGAGAGGCGTGGCCCGCATGCCAGCCCCCCCCCCCCCAGTTATTGATAACCAAACAGAGGTGTCCAGTTTCTGGCTAAACGTCCGATGCTAAATCTGAGCTAACGGGGGCTTCCTTTCAGTAGGTGGCGCTGTGCTTTCAGGTGACGGCCTCCGATTGGCTGTTAAAAGGAAACCCAAAACATTCATTTAATTAGTTTGAAAGCTGAGGATCATGGGAAAAAGGCCTCAAGGTCTGACTCAAGGTCGCCTCCTACTGGCCTACTGGGTGGACACTGGCCCCGCCTCCCTGCTGTGCAGCACCCCCCCCCCCCCCCCCCCCCCCCCCGCTTTGTTCAGGCCGCTAATTCATCCCGGCAGCCATTGCTGCTAATGTCCAACCGCTGCCGGCGCGGCGTGCACGGCGTGCACGGCCGTATCCATGCGCCACCGTGGGAGAGTGGCGAGAAGGTAGCGCCACATTGGTCCCAGTATGTCATCTGTTCAGCACGCCTGATTGGCTTTCACACCATAGTGTCCTAATTAATATGCGGCGGGCCCTCGCCCCGCCCCCCTCCCCCCGCCCTAAGACAAAAGCGTATTTGTGCTAGCTCCTCCTGTTTTAATTACACTCAAAAGGGAGACGTGTGTGTGTGTGTGTGTGTGCGTGTGTGTGTGCACGGCTGGGGGAGGAGTCACGGTTGTTGCTTGTTGCCTTCATGCAAATTGGAATCTGGCGGAGGGTTCGTTTCCGGGCGGAGCACAAAGGGTGTTTGTGGTCGGAGCGCTGGGGGGGGGGAAGGTTAGGGGGGGTTATGGGGAAAAGACGGGGACAACATTCCCATCAGCGTATCCATCGTGCTACAATTCACCTTCATCCCTTCTTCTGTCACCCGTCTTTTCATCCCTCTCTTCCTCGCCTCCCTGACCTGGTTGTTAATTCGGTTGACATCCGTCTCTCGTTAATTAACCCCCCCCCGTCTTCTCCTTCCCTTCGTGTTCCGGGTTCTTTTATCAGCAGCCATCTTTTCGGCGGGCGACAATGAGGTAAGCCCCTCCCACCCCAGGGACCGTTAGCAACTTCATGACTGAATATCTTCACATTCTCGACACAAATCTCCTTGGAACTGATTCCAATCCGGTTCAGAGTGTTCACACAGAAACAATCTGAACTGGTTTCTGATTTGGGGAACGGAGCGTAGAACTCGTAGAACTGTCCCCACCCCCACCGCCCTCCTCCCCCTCCCCCTCCCCCTCCTTCCTCCATCAAGGAAAACGGAACCACACCTCCCCTCTCCTCTATCTATACATTCTCTTTTTGTATTTAATTGGGGCGTGTCTAGAGGATCAGTCTAGTCATGTGACTGAGAAATTCTCTTTGAACTGAAACTGAAAATCTTCGACGTAAAAATTCACCCAGTTTCACCAAAATCAAGTTTCAGAGGAAATGACAACATTGGCTCCGCCTCTTTATCAGGATGCACCAGTTTAATTGGTTCTCCCCATCACATGACGGGAGCTGCCCTCCCACCAAACATTAAAATATTACATCTGTAAAGTTTTAAACTCGTGTTAACAAACAAACATCTGGTTCAAACCAGAACCTTTTGGCTTCTCCAGCGTCATTGATAATCAATCAATCAATCAATCAAATATTTATTCAGTTAGATAAATATTCTGATTAATTTAAACGGGCTTGTCCCATCTCTCGGCCCCCGGGGCCCCCCCCAGCGAGGCCCTGCCGGTCAAATACTCCCTCAATGGACTCACTCAATTAACGGCCATGAAGCCCCCGACCTCTGCTGACCTCCGACCCCCGTGAATCACCCACCTCGGAGACATGCGCTCCGTGGAAGTGACTGGTGACGAAGAGGATTTCTAAATGCAACGATTTTTGTTCTGAGGGTTTTAAAAGGCGGGTCATCAGAATGAAAGGGCCTGGATACAAATTAAATAGAATACCAATATCTATAAAAGATAAATACGATAAGCAAGAGATAACCGGAGCGTAAAGATCCTTCAACAAGCCGGCGGACCCCGCCCTCTCCCAGATGTGAGATCAGATAAGACCGACGTCCTTCCTGAACATCTGTAACAAACGACAACTCTTAGGAATCACGTAGACGTGGTGAAGAAACGCAGGAAGGGGATGATAAAAGTACTTCCTGCCGTAAAAATAAAATAAAAATGTATGCTTTGTTGTTTAGTGAAAGTTCTACTTCAAACTGTAAAAAAAATAGATAAATAAAAACCTTAAATATCAGAGACTCCTGAGTTTCACCTTGTAGCTATGGAAACACTAAAATACAAATAAACAATAATGATATTATTTATTTTATATTTATGTCTAACTTATATGAATGATTGCAGGAAGTTTACTGAAAATATTAAATCCTTAAAAACATATTGAAAGCGTTTTTTATAGTTGCTCCAGAAACGACGGACAAACTGGAAGCGTCGGATTCTAACCCTAACGCGTGACCTTTGTTTCGTTTCAGCCCTCCGGCAATTGTCAGACGGCCCCTAAACCTTGAGGGCTTCACGTGTCGCCATTTTCCAGGGCGGAAATTCAAGTGAAGGACCGAAACGCTCCACCTCAACAACTTCCTGCTCTGTATCGAGCGCCACCCACCTGCACCTCCCACGCCGCCCCCGCTCCGCCCGGCCGCCATCAGCCTCTCAGCGGGTCGCTGCTCCTCCAGACGGGCCTCGGACCACGGCGCCGGTCTGGGATACGATCAGGAAGGAGAGGAAAGACCCGACCAGAGAATAAGAGCCGGGTGCTTCAGGTGATCCAGGTGATCCCGGTGCGTCAAGGTGCGTCAGGTGATCCAGGTGATCCAGGTGATCCCCGGTGATCCCGGTGCGTCAGGTGATCCAGGTGCGTCAGGTGCGATTAGGATACTTCAGACAGAAGAAGGAATGAACTCCTGGAGAAAAGTCAAGAGGCAATCATGATGTGACAACAAAACAACAGACACACCTGAAAGAGGGAGGAACTAATCAGACAGGTGAAGCAAGCAGGTAATCAATGGAGGAGAGAGAGAGAGAGAGAGAGGTGCACAAATGGACAAATGCAGATAACAGGTACGGAGGGAAAGAGATGTGACAGAAATCAAATGAAAATAAAACTATACAAACAGATCCCCCTGAGCCTTTGTGAGGGGCGGGGCAGGTGTAAAAAGGGGCGGGGCCTGGGCGGAGCTATGTGCTCCAGTTTAAGGTGAAATCTTCAAAGTAGCTGCGGAGCTACATTTTCAGGGGGTTTCTTTCAGATTATCAATCGTTCTGTGAGAGCAGAAGTCTTCACCGCGTAATAAATGGATGAAGAGTTCACCTGGATATGGAACCCCGACCTTTGAGGAGCTTCAAACGAGAACGCGTTTCTCCGAAACAAACATTAACGGCTCCGGTGTCTTCGGGCGCCGCCGCCAGGTTCTGCAGGACCCCTGACCGGAACCTCCAGGCTAAACCTGTTAGCATCTCACCTGTGGGTTGTTCAGATTTCCGGTATGACGCAAAACAAGCCCCGCCCCCTCCAGAAGACGTGCGAGACTAAAATAATAATGACCATAATCATGATTCTATTTCTCTGCATTTTAATTCGGCCTATGAAGCTATAACTATTTAAAAAGTTAAGACATTTAACTGATCCCATAGTCTAATAGGAAATTAAATCAGAAGAAATCACCGCATTAAAGTTTTAGGAGATAAAATAAATAATATTACTGCATGTAAAACAAAGAAAAAAAAGCTTTTAAATGCGAGGCGGGGCGGGGCTTCTGTCTTTGGTTCAGGTGGGGGCTGTCTTGGTCTGGTTTAGGGGACAATCAGACCACAGCTTTCATCAGATACACGCATCATCATCATCATCATCATCATCATCATCATCATCATCATCGCCAGGCCTGTGGCGCTGCTGCGGCTCAACGCCGCCCTCTAGTGGACAAACAGGAATGTTCCTGCAGCCTGAAGGGTGTAAACGTCGGAAGCTGAAGCCTCACTGCTCTCCGTCCCCTGTCCGTCGGTGATCAGGTCGTCCCCGGGGCAGCTGTATCTGCCCCAGGGCAACAGTAGTAGCTTCAAATGTCTAATAATAATAATAATAATAATCATAATTCTGACCATAAAGGATGAAACTCTCTAGTTTTATCTGTCTGTCTATCTACTTGTGGACAGACAGGAAGTCCGCCGGAGGGTAACCTCCACCTGTGCGACAGCGCCATCTAGTGGCTGTAAGCAGCGTCACCGTGAAGTGAAGTCAAACCAGTGCCTTGTCCTCCTTCATTCCAGACTGACCTCCCAGGAGACGCTGTCCTCAAAGCAGGTGGTGTCCCCAGGTAGACGTTGTCCTCAAAGCAGGACACCACCAGATGTTTTATTCCGCTCCACGTCCCGTCAAAATAAAACGCAGCCCGGCATCAAATGACACAAACACACATTTCAGCTATTTATTTAATAGTATAACAGTAAATTAAAATACGACTGAATTTATTCTTCAGTTGTGGCAGATTTTAATTAAAGAGCGCAAAGAAAAAGAAAAGATGAAATGAAGACTTTTTTTTCTTAATCATCAGGTTTTATTATAGCATTAATGTCAGAAAGCGATATAGCGACAGGATGCTAAAGGTTTAGCATTTAAAAAGACAGCAGCAGCATCAGCGCTTCATGTCCGGAGGTCAAAGGTCAGCAGCTCTAGTCCAGGACGGCGCCGAACACCTCCACCTCACACAGGGACAGGAACTCTTCTCTGTCCGGGATGACGACGTTAACGTAGCGACCGTCCATCCCGTTGCACCGGAATTCAGAGACGGCCCCCGCAGCGATATTCTTGATGACGCCGCACCTGAGACAGGAAGCAGAAATCAGGCCGTGACCCCGAGGAAAAGTTGGGCTGTCCTCCTTTACGAGGAACGAAAGATTCAGATTCAGACAACTTTATTTATCCCAAGGGGGAGTCAGGAAAACCAAATAAATAAAAGAATAAAGGATTCTGTGCAGGAAATGCAAAACACAGGAGTGTAGAACAAACATATTTAACATAAAATAGAAAATACAGAATCATTTATTGTTCAAAAGATAAATCAGAGACTTTAATGAGGTTTAACATCAAAACCAATTTAGCAATCTGCTAAAAATAGTGATTAAAAACAGCTGTAAAATAAAGGTAAATGCGGCTACACTTCCGGTTTGTCCCGCCAGGGGTCGCCACAGCAAACCAAGCTTCTCCACTTCACCCTGTCCTTTGCATCGTCCTCCCTCACTACGGCCATGCATCTCACCCTTCTTCCTCCTCTTCTTCGACCCACAGGTCGGCGCTCGTTGGCGACCCGGGCCTCGACCGGTCCGGGTTTAATTTAACACGACCCTCTGCCTCCGTCCGGGCTTGGGACCGGCTCAACTGGCACTGCTACGCTAGCTCCAGCTAACCGTCAACTACATTACACAGAACCTACCTGGGGTTGTCGTTGCCGTTGTTTTCCAGGGAATCTCCGATCCGGATCTCGGCTCCCTGCAGGCGTTCCGGGTTAGCGTCCACGTTGGTGACCGCGACGGAGAAAACTTTATGCGTTCTGCGCAGGTCCAGCCTCCACCAGGGGTTGATGTCGTTGTTGGTGTGGCTGCAGGAGCCGGCTTCCCAACTGCTGTCGGGATTCCCGTCGATGGCGCTGTACGGAATTCCGTAGGAGAACAACGACGACTGAGAGGCCTTTCCCTGGAGCGCCAGATTCTCTCCTGGAAGAGCGTGAGAGACTTTTCGTTATTTATCGTCTCCCCCGTGGCGTCGGATGACGTACGGGCCTCCCGTCCAGCTGCTCACCGGTCGGGGCTCGGTATCCGTAGACTTCCACCTCACAGACCGTGAGGGTCCGTTGCGTCCCGGGAAGCGACAGGGTCACGTACCGTCCCTCCACGCGATCCGTAAATCTCTCCGTGTGCGTCGCTCCCCCGCGGATCGAACGGATCGCAGCAACCCTAACGGAGAGAAGAATGTAAAGCTGAAGGGTTCAGAGGTCAGACGAGCAGGAACCGTGTCGAAGCTGGAAAGAAAATCGGGACACAAGAATCGAAAAAATCTGGAACTGGATCGGACTTCACGGCGTGGCGGAACAAAAGAAGACGCGTCAGGGTCGAGATAAGGTCAAGAGGTGATCCAGAACCGCAGCTGCAGCCGGGCCGGTCCTTCTGGAGACGTTTTGGACTGACTTGGCGTTTTGCAAGCCGTTGTTTTCCTTGGAGTTGCCGACGTAGATCTGCAGCCGGTCCAGCCGCTCCGGGCAGCAGTCCCCTCGGTTGGTGACGCTCACGGAGGTGACCACGTAGGCGTCCAGCAGGTCCACCCTCCACCAGGGGTTTGTGCTCGCCGCGTTGTGGGTGCACGACCCGTGGTGGAATGCAGAGTCGCGGTTTCCGTCGATGGCGTTGTAGGCGTCGCCGAGGCCGTGGTCACAAAATATCTGCGTGGCTTTCCCCCTCAACGCCACGTTGGCTGCGGACAGAGACGGCAGGACTGGGCACGCACCTGCACCAGGCGAGGATGACGATGATGATGATGTCACGCCCGCTCTGCGGTCATACTCACGATAAGTCGCAGCCGAGCTCGTCTCCAGGAGGAGCGGCACAAGCAGAACGGCGAGCGCCATGTTCCTGTGAGAGACGCGTTGACATGACTTCCTGTTATCCGCCATCGTGGAAAACCCCGACTCGGCAGATTCGCTCCCGGAGCCCGATGAGTCGGCGGAGGAGAAGAACATCCGGACCGCCCTCCGTCCTCTTTACAAGCATCTCTTCCCTCCTTCGTGCTGCCGTTGAGCCAATCAGAAACCAGATCACGTTCATCTTCCACGCCGTCCAATCACGGCACGCCGGTCCTCTCCTCGGCACGCGTTTCCCCCTACTGGTGAACGAAGGTTCAGAGTTCATCCCAGTTAATGTCAAGAGGTCCCCCCAAAGACCGGAATGTGAACCAATGAAATAAAGCAACTCCTGCAGTGATTCAGAGGCAGCACGGGAATGTGAATAATTTAATAAGTAACGCAGGAAACTGCCCGGATCAGCGGCGGGAGTAAAACGATGCCAAGATTTAACATAAACGGGCCAAAGGGATACTCAACGAGTACTTCTACTTCTGGTATTTCAGGAAGTTCTTGCTGCTACTTCCTGTTTGTGAGCGTCGCGTGATGTCACTGGACGACCTTCCTGACCTCTGCAAGCTCAACAAAAAAAGTGGAAAGGAGCAAAAATGCGACTGAAGGATTAAAGCGATCAGAAATCAAAGTTCTTAATCGATCGGATCGGTTCAGACGAGCAGGGATGAGTCCGATGCTCGTGGTGCCCTCGCCCAACGAGGAGCAGCGATCAGGACGAAGCCGTTCAAGGTCGGACCGGACCGGATCCAGATCAACGGGACGATTCAGGACTCTCCGCCGGTCCGGATTTCATTTCAGACGGAACGTCAGGTTCCGGCCCTTCGCTGTAAAATCCTCAACCTTGATTGGATCTTTGACGGTTTCCTTGCAAAAGTTCCCAAACATGCAAAAAGGCGTCAAAAAAACAAAAAAACAAATCGGCGTCGATGCTGAAAACGCTGAGTCGCCGATTTATTTATTGCACAACGTACGAACTTCAGCGTTTTACGGAAGCGACGCGTCCCGAGTCGTGTCAACAGTGACATTAAAAATCACTTCTTTTGAGTCCATAAACGAGACGGCGGCCGTCTCACGCACATTAAAGAATGTGATGATGATGATGATGTCATTCCTCCTGATGTAAAACTACGTGATGTCATCATTTACGACAGCAATGCAGGAGCTGATGTCAAATACTTTATTAAAATACAGACGCACGGTATTATAAAAGACACCTGGAGCACGTCGACGTTTGCCACAGGAGCATTCGTGGAGGTCTAAAAAACTGGGACTGGACTCACAGGAACGGACTGACGCCTCAGTCGCTGAACGATTAGCACGTAGCAGGCCGCTCTGACGTCACGCGGACGCCGCCGCCGGACGCCGCTCCTCAGCGGCGGGAAAAATCACCTCGAACCTGCTGGACACTCGGATTGAACGATACGCGTTAAAAAAGGCGTTTTAGAACCTTCCGACGACGGATCCAAATCTTCCCGTCGGATTCCTTAAACTCTTATAATACTGTTTGCTTTTAAAGAAAGTGTCTAAACATTTCAATTCACATAAAAAAAATACTCACAGAAAACGTATAAAAATAGGGCAATACTGAAAACGCTTCTCAGGGAGCGACACGACGCAACAGAAGAAGAGCACGAAGCGTATTATTCACAGTATGTGGCCGTGACGGATCGGTCCGAAAGGTGCCGGAGGAAAAGCATTTCTGTACGAACGGCGGCGACGACGGCGAGCCTTGAAGTGAAGACCCCGTTTAACCGAAGCGGCCTTTCAGCCTGAGCTCGGGGAAGAAGGACGCAAAGGCGGACGGGAAACTCGGGGTGACGCGTTTAGGCCCGTCCGCCTCATTCCTAATCCCCCCCCCACTGGAGGAGGAAGTAGGAAGGAAGGAAGTAGGAAGTGAAGTAACGGAAGCGGAGCGGCTGCCGATCCGTCCTTCGCACGCCGTTATCTCAGGACCTTGCCGGCTTTGGGGACTTTAAGAACCTTGTAGATGTCGTTGGAAAACACCGTGGTGAAGTGGGGGCGCGAGTTCCTGGACATTTGGGTGCAGAGGGGAATCTTGCCAACATTTTGGGGATCCTCGACGTCCCAGATCTCTGGCATGCTGCACCCGGGCCTGTGGGGGGGGGGGGGAGAGGGAAGAGTAAAGGCGGGGGGAGAAGGAAACCCGCGCCTGCGAGGCAGCACTCGGGGCGTTGCGGCACCTGGTCCTCCGGGTGCACCAAGAGTCCTCCAGCACGAAGAAGTCCACGCCCAGCTTCATCAGGCTCCTCCTCACCGCGTCTCCAGACATGCGGCTGTACATGGAGTACACCTGCTTGGTCCTCTCCCTGCAGGGGGCGCATGAGAGCAGCAGGCTTCAGTCGACCAATCGGACGGCGGCGTCCTATCGCTGACCTCCCGCTGACCTCAGGCCGGCGTCTTCGTAGTGGGGGTGGTTGACAATGGGCCGGCCCGTGGAAAGCTTCACGCTGGCCATGGTGGGCATCGCCCCGGCGAAGACGGCGTCTGCGTGCGGCACACAAACCCAAACGCCTCCGCGTTAAGCGTTCCACCTTACGTCACGGGAAGCGCTCGGCGCCGCCGCGCCTCAACTCTCACCGGGCGGGGCGTTCTCCTGAATCCAGTCCAGCAGCTCCTCCTGCGGCAGGTTGCTGAACTCGCCGATGTTCGCCCACTGAACCTGCAGGTTGGCCACGCCCTGCACGGCCATGGCGGCCACGAGCGCCAGCACCGCGGCCCGGTGTTTGGAGCGCTCGCCGATCCAGCCGAACAGCTGGCGGGGGCGGAGGAGAAGCCCACAGGTGAGCGAGCAACCGCCTTCACCTGCAGGGCGGCGACCTTACCGAGAGGCGGACCTGCTTGGAGCAGACGAGCGACGCCATGATGCACATGTGTGGCGTGAGGAAGAGCTTCAGGCGCATGATGAGGACGGCGAGGACGGCGAACGCCACCAGCTGCAGACCGTGGTACACGAGCTGCAGGGACAAGAGCAGCCCGGTGATGGCGCCGACAGGAAGCTAGGCTAGCCGGCCCAACGTAGCGCCCGGCTCCAGAGGCCGTGACGTCACAGCGGGGGGAGACGCCTCGGGAGCACGGCGGCGTGGCGGGAACGCCGTTTCTCACCTCTGCTTTCCCGATGGTTTCAGACCTACAGCGGAGGGACAGAGACATTTAAACTCCGGACCCAAAGACGAAGGGACGCCAGCAGGACGCTCACCCTGCAGCTTCGTCGTCGTCAATCTGGACCCCGTCCCTCAGGAACCGGACCACATCTTGGACCGTCTGAGGAAGACAGATTCTATCACACGGCGTGTTTGCAACGGCGCCGCGTGGGCGGGGCACAACGCGATTAGAGCGTTTTTCGTTTTTACCCCGAACTCGCCTTACAGTCGTTCATTCCAGGGGGAGGAGACTCACCCGTCCGGCGATGAAGGCCACCACCAGCAGGTTGATGGGCAGCAGCAGCGTCTTCAGGTAGCGTACGGGCGTCTGGGGGGGGGGACACGGACCGAGACGTGAGACGCGAGACACGCTCCTCTGACCCGGAACAAGAACTCGACGCACCTCCTGCTCCAGGAAGTCGAACTCCGCAGCGCACGTGTACATCAGCGTGTGGAAGTCTTTGTAGCTGGAGAACTTTGACCTGATGAGTCCGCTGATGTGAGCCTGGAGGACAAAGACAAGTCACCGGCGGGGACAAAGACAAGTCACCGGCGGGGACAAAGACAAGTCACCGACGGGGACAAAGACAAGTCACCGACGGGGACAAAGACGAGTCACCGACGGGGACAACGACAAGTCACCGACGGGGACAAAGACGAGTCACTGGCGGGGACAAAGACGAGTCACCGGCGGGGACAAAGACAAGTCACCGGCGGGGACAAAGACAAGTCACCGGCGGGGACAAAGATAAGTCACCGACGGGGACAAAGACAAGTCACCGACGGGGACAAAGACAAGTCACCGGCGGGGACAAAGACAAGTCACCGACGGGGACAAAGACAAGTCACCGACGGGGACAAAGACAAGTCACCGGCGGGGACAAAGACAAGTCACCGACGGGGACAACGACAAGTCACCGACGGGGACAACGACAAGTCACCGACGGGGACAAAGACAAGTCACCGACGGGGACAAAGACAAGTCACCAGCAGGGACTTTTCATTTAACCATTTCCTTCAGTTCCGGACTTTTAAAAGGCGTGACTTTTAGGCGCTGTAGCGAAGCTAAGCTAACCCACTGATCACTGATCAATACTATCGGCATCGTATCGGGGCTATGAACCCCAGATGGTCTTACGTCGTCTGAGGCGCGCAGGAGCGTCGACAGCGCGTGTTTGAGCAGAACCGTGAGGCCGACCCAACCCAGAACCTGCAGGACCTGAGGAGGAGGAGGAAGAGGAGGAGTCAACACACACACACACACACGCACACGCACACGCACACACACGCACGCACACACACACGCCGAGTCCAACGATGAGACGGGAGATTCCACAAACCCATGTGAGGATCCCCGGTTTGAAGACTCGAGGGAATCGAACCCTCGACGCGACGACGGCCTGGAGGAGGAAGAAAGGAAACTCAGAACCGGCGCCGCTCGACCGGATCGGTTCCGGACGGGAGGCCGGCTTACCCAGATGGAGACGAGCGAGGAGGCGTAGAAGGACGTGAGCAGCATGGCGTTCCCGAACATCAGGACGAAGCAGACGGCGAGGGCGACCTGCAGAGGAAGAGGAGGAAGAGGAAGAGGAAGAGGAGGAAGAGGAAGAGGAGGAGCCGAGTCTGCCAGCGTCATTAAAGCCAACGCCAGGAACGCGCTCGGCGGCGTCCTCGATCGGCTGCACCAATCACCCGAGTCAATAATCCCACGATGAAGAGCAAACGGCTGCAACGGGGGGGGATCCCCCACCGGGGGGGGGATCCCCCACCGGGGGGGGGGGGGGGGGGGGGACGAGAGCAGAATAGATAGAACACAAAAAATAAACGTGATGAAGGTTCCGCGGGACGAACGCAGGAACCCTGGAGAGAAAGGACACGCTAACAGGTGGAGCGCTGCAGGGCACGGAGGACACGCCCACGCCTGCCTGTGTGTGTGTGTGTGTGTGTGGGGGGGGGGCGCTTCCTTCCTCACGCTGAGCTCTAAATTAGCCCCGCCCACACAAAGAGCCTCGTCCTTATGAGTGGAGGCCAGAGCCCCGGCTAACGGGCCGGAGGAGCGCGCACACGCACACGCACACGCACACGCACGCACACACACACACACACACACACACAGATCTACTGTCCAACCAAACCGTCCAGCGTCTCCTCTCTGCCACGCTGAAGGACAGAGACATTCCCGTCTCCCGTCTCGGCGCCGGAACGCTCGGCCGGCGTACCATGTGAGTGAGCAGGATGGACTGCATCTTGGCGGCGCCGAGGTAACCCAGGATGTAAGACGCAAACAGGGACGCCACCTGGAAGAGAGAGAGCCTTCAACCCTTGCTGGTTCACGCACCATGGAGCTAAAGCTAGCGCTAAAGCTAGCGCTAAAGCCAGAGCTAAAGCTAGAGCTAAAGCCAGAGCTAAAGCTAGAGCTAAAGCTAGCGCCAAAGCTAGAGCTAAAGCCAGAGCTAAAGCCAGAGCTAAAGCCAGAGCTAAAGCCAGAGCTAAAGCTAGAGCTAAAGCTAGCGCCAAAGCTAGAGCTAAAGCCAGAGCTAAAGCCAGAGCTAAAGCTAGAGCTAAAGCCAGAGCTAAAGCCAGAGCTAAAGCTAGAGCTAAAGCTAGAGCTAAAGCTAGAGCTAAAGCTAGAGCTAAAGCTAGAGCTAAAGCTAGAGCTAAAGCCAGAGCTAAAGCTAGAGCTAAAGCCAGAGCTAAAGCCAGAGCTAAAGCTAGAGCTAAAGCTAGAGCTAAAGCTAGAGCTAAAGCTAGAGCTAAAGCTAGCGCCAAAGCTAGAGCTAAAGCCAGAGCTAAAGCCAGAGCTAAAGCTAGCGCCGCTACTCGTTCGGTCCGAGCGTTTGTTCCGACGCAGCAGACGGACAGAGGAAGAGTACCTGCTCTACACATCCTCCCTCCTCTTCCTCTCACCTGGGTCAGCAGCACAAACTGGGCGAACTGCCAGGGCAGCATGAAGCACAGGTTGGCGACGCCCAGGGCGACCATGGCGCCGCGGCTCGGGTTATGGTTTCTGGGGGGGGTGGACAAGACGGCGGGTTCTGTGTTCCGTCTGCAGAACGGGGAGGATCTGGACCGCGGCGGCGAAGACGGCGAGTTTACCGTAGGATGAAGGTGAGGAGGAGCATCTGCAGGACTAGAAACGGGTAGGCGAAGCTCTCCCTCAGGGGCGGAGTCCACATCACACGCGTGCTCTGACATCACGCGTGCAAAAAGAGAGAAGATGAACAGACGGGAAAATCGAAGGCGAGGAAGACGAGCGTTCCAGAAACAAGCGGCGAGTGTGTGTGTGCGTGTGTGTGTGTGTGTGTGAGACGCTGCAGTATTGATCCAGTCCCGACACCTCCTTGTAGTTCTGAAGCAGACTGGCGAGGAGGAGGAGCTAAACCCCCGGAGAGCCGGCGCCGCACTCACCTCGCCGTGGTTGAAGAAGAAACACAGCGTGGTGACGACGCCGCCCATCCGGCTGCCGCTGCACGGGAGAGGAGGAAGGTCATCACGAATCCGGCGGGGACAGGCGAAAGCCTCGGGGGGGGCGGGGCTTACCTGAGGTAAGCGCCGTAGACGAAAAACAGGCTCATCATGGCACCGTTCAGCAGGAACACGCAGCTCACGTAGAAGTACGCCGGGTCGCCCATACCTGCCAGAGAGGGGGGGCGGAGTCAACGGCGAGCAATGCGAGAGCAACGTCGGGTCGAGGGTCCCGCAGCGACGGCGCCGCGCCAGAAGCAGACGGGATTCTGGGTGAAAGCGGGAACGGCGACTTGTTCGCTGCGCGGGGTTTGCGTTAGCAGGCCGCTAACAGCGAGCCCGCGGCGCCTCGTCCCGCTAACGAGCCCGGCAGAACTGGAAAACAATCCGGCGAGCGAAAGGTCAGGCGGCCATTTCTGAAAGGTCAGAAGTGTTTTTCTCTCGGGGTACTAACGACGTAATCATGTCTGCTCGGCTGGAACCATTCCGCAGCTCGTCTCGCTGCCGATCGGCGCCGTAAGGTCAGGCCGTTGCTCCGGACCCGCCCCCGCCTCCCCGCCGCCGCCGCCGCCGGAGCGACGACAACTTGTTTCGCCATTTAAAAAAAAAAAATGCAATGAAGTCTTATTGGTCGTCTCGGCTGCAAGCGAAGAACATTCCTCCACCGTTTAACCCCCCCCCCCCCCCCCCCCACGAGGGACGAAAGCCATGCAAGCCTGAGAAGAAAGAAGTCACAGTGTGTGTGTGTGCATCACCATGGCGACGGGCCGCTACCTTCACAGCTGTCCACAGGGGTGAGTCCCTCGCCTCTGTTAATGGCCCAGCACATCTTAGTGGGAATCCCAAAGTATCCGGTTACGCCGGTGTACATCCGGTACCAGCTGGCCAGGACCACCTGGGGGGGGGGGGGGAGGAGCAGCAGGGGGGGGGGGCAGACAGAGAGGATCTAAGCCCGTTTAAACACGACCTTTGTGTCCCATTATCTCTGTCGTCCTCCTGTGGGACAGAACACACAAGCGCTACTCGCTGCGCCACCATGTCGCCCCCCACAGGATGAAATAACCGCAGGCGGCGTTACCTCGGGGTAGAGGTTGAATCTCTTCAGCGTGTTGATGACCAGCGGGTACTCCGTCACCCGGTCGTTCATGACGGCGTGCAGGCCGTCCAGGAAGGACGGCGCCTCGATGATGGTCTTGTAGTAGGAATAGTACAGACCCTGGAAAGCGAAGAAGTCGTGGTGAGGAAGACGAGCGGCGAGAAACTCCACAACGTGACAAGTCGCGCTTCGGCCGAAACATCTGCCGCTGCAGCAACACGTGCACGTTGCTGCGCACGGCTCCTCCAGACGCCACAGAGGTCTGGCACATTCACAATACCCAGAATGCCGTGGGAGGCCTCGGCGGGCGCGCAGACGAACCGGGTCAGACTACAGTCGGATTACGCTTCAGCGCGAGGATATCGATTTTAAACTCAAGTCTGAACGGCTCCAATTCAAGCTGGGATTGTGCAACTTCACACACACGCACGCACACACACGCACACACACACACACGCACACACACACACGCACACACACACACACGCACACACACACACACACACACACACACAGCAGAGTCCATATTTGCTTTAATTGTCAAACAGAAATGCAAGTCTGCGCTCACGCTGCCAGAAACCCGCCGGGACCTCATTTCCAGACGCAACGCCTTTGAAGATGACGCACGAACCGCTTTCATTAAATCCGGGGCGGATCCAGGAATGGGACGGAGCCATTATTTATGTTCAGGATTTTTAGCATCCAAAATTATAGAAAATAACTGAGCGCAGCTGTAAAATCCAGAACGAGCCTGGAAGGTCTTCTTGTAGCCGGTTTCACACGGAAACTCGTGCGCGAATGTTTTCACCACTAACCATCTCCGTCCGGAACGCCATTTCCTTCTCCAGCGTCGACAGGTGGGAAAAGTGTCTGTCATTCTCAAAGAGCTGGGAGAGATGGTGCCTGGAGGAGAAAGACGTGAGGCGGGAGCTGCGTCCGGGATGGGGTGGATGGAGGGATGATGGAGGGGTGGAGGGATGGAAGGAGGGATGATGGAGGGATGGATGGAGGGATGATACTCACCAGTGGAGGAAGCCTGTCAGAGCAGCTGCGGGCAGAGGAGCGTTAGCCGCGGTTAGGATTCAATGCTACTTCAGAGAACAAGTTTCAAACACGGATAAAAGGAGTGGCCGCTGGGGGAGAAACTCTGGAGCGGAAAATGACAGAAATATTCGCCTAAACTTTGCCATAAATCCCGTTTAGGCGCGCAGCCGGCGCCACGTTAGCGAAAGAGGAACACGGACAGACATGACGGGGGGCTTCAATCAGCAGCTAGCGCTGGAACTAGCGCTGGAGCTAGCGCCGGAGCTAGCGTCGACGCGCGCTAACGTTAGCCGCCCGATGAGCGGCGGAGATAACTTCTCCCGCTAGCTCCGAGCTAACGCAACGCTAGCGCCCGTTAGCTCGGAGCTAGCAGGGAGAAGCTAACGCGCCCAACTCACCGAGGAGAAGAGTGGCGGCGGCGGCGGGCGTCAGCCCGAGCTTGTGCCTGAAGCCCGACAGCCCGTTCGGGTGGCCGCCGCCCGGGGCTCTGCCCTCCCTGCCCGCTCGCCTGGCGGTACTCTTGCCGTGCGGAGACACGAGCGGACTCTTGTCGCGGTCGGTCTGGGTCGCCGGACTCTTCCCGCTCTGCTTTCGGTTTTTAGCCACCATTATGCTCCGGGAAGAGGCAGCGGGGAGCCGTTGTGCGGGCCGAGCAGCTCCACGGTCGCCCGTATCTGGTCTCTTATCTGCCCCCCCCCTTTACTACCTGAGTGATGCTTTTCACTCGCTGGAAGACGCTCGTGGAAAGATGAGCAGGCCGCGCCCCCTGCTGGGCGCTTGTCGCCACCACAAGCAGCTTCATCTCGTCGCCATGGAGACGACGAGCGTTTCTCATTTTCTCAAAGTTCCCATTTTCAGTGTTTGCGCTACTTTTATCCGCTCCTAAAATCAATAAACGATGACAAAGTACCTTCATCACAAACATAACTTCCGTATAAAGTTAAGAGCTTAAATAACATCGTATTTCCATAAAAACAGCAAATGAGAGGGTTAAGTGACATTAGGGGTGGGCTAGCAAAAGATCTCACAAAAAACAACAACAAGAAGCTCAAGAAAAAATAATCGATCAACCATAAGATTTAATCATGTGAAAAAGATGATTGTTGCTGATGTGAGTTCATCTTCAAACCACTAGATGTCACTAAAGCAACGCAAAACATTTTGACCTGAGTGTGGAAGCCAGCTGAAGCTCTGCTTTTAAACCTTATTTTATGATCTCATTTCCTCTTATTTCCTCCATTTTAAAAACATCAAGTGAGAGTTTGTTTGACTTCTATGAGAAACGGAGGCCTGGGGTTTCAACCTGGATGGCGTGACGCTCAATCTGGCCACACAGACGGCTGATCTCATCCGTTTACCTCGGACAAAGACATGGGGAGGGGTTGTGGTGCCGATGGGTATGCGTGTGAGAAAACCAGGACGGGGAGGTTTCTGGGGGGGACGTTTGTTTTCTCAATCAGAGCCAAAGGATCAGTCATGAGCGCCGTTCAGCCAAAACTCCCCATCGTTATTACATTCCCCTCAAACATCACGTTTAAACTTCTGGTAATGCCCCCGCCTCCTTCCAGCAGGCCTTCTCCGCCCGGCTCGTCTGACAGCACGCTTATTGTTCTACCACCCTGCAGCGGTCGTTGTTGGAGCGCCCTCCCCAAAAACCGCCAGCACATCTGGGCATTTGGCGGGATGGAACCCCTTCCTGGCCTTCCTCGTCTCTCATCATCGACCCCGATAACCAAAGCACCCCCTTGCTGCTCCTCCTCGCTCTCACGGTGGTATTTTCCTCAAACTCCTGGTCGATTAGTGACTGGCAGGCCTGCTCGAACTACAATAACCGAGGCGTAGTTTTTGGTGGGGGGCTTCAGGAGCACAGCGGCGTCCCCGGACGGGACGGTGCAGGTCAGGGAACAAGCTGCAGAAAACGGTTGGCTCGGGTTGCAGTGACATTGGGGGAGAATTTGCTTTTATACCAAACACAGCATGGCAGAGGGTGAGAGTGGGCGAGGGCGCGGGCCCGGGGTCGACGACAGCATCTATCCAGCAACAAGGTCATCTCTGCTGCACAAACATCTCCCAGGTGGGAGGAGGAGGAGAGCATCGGCTGATGCCAAAGTAACCACGGGGCAGAGGGGAGACGGCTGCGTGGCTGTTTCACTCCATCGGTTGGTAATTGCAGAAATGACCAGCGTCTGAATCACTTCCTGTTGGTCTTACCTCCTGCTTGGGAGCCGTGAGCTGTCGAAGCAGCACTTTAGCTGTCGTTAGCATTAGCCTGCTGGTGCTGCAGCAATACTTATAATTGCAAAGTAACTCTAGAAACTAAATCAGTCCTTTTTTTTTTTTTGGGTGGTTGAGAACCTCAGTTCTAGAAAGAAAGAAAAACCTGCACCTGAAACCATGTGTCGACCAATCAGGTGCGTCTCAGCGCGGCGAACCTGCCCACGCAGGCTCGCTTATGTGACTGATGACGTCATCGCCGGTGACACACCAAACATGATCAATATCTGGATTTATGTTTGACACAGACATGAACAGGCTCAGGAGGTCACGGTGTGTGTGTGTGTGTGTGTGTGTGTGTGTGTGTGCGTGCGTGCGTGCGCGCGTGTGTCTCAGGTGGGGGTGGGGTTTAATTCTGTGACATGTTCATCACGGAGCAGAAACACGTGCTGCCAATGATCACTCGTTGTTTGAGTATCAGTTATCTCAGCATTAAGGCCCATTAGGATTCTCTGGACAATTTGATTAGCGCTCCTCTGGGGCCCCCGGGGGCCACAACGCATCATTCAGGAGGGGGGGGCAGAAACACCGGCTGTCACACCCGGGACGTGTGACACCGAATTTTAATTGTGATCCTCACCCTGATGTTTTGTTCTGCATCCTTCTTCCCTATCGTCATGGCAACACCTGTTTCAGGTGGACGGAGCAAGCGGCCTCGTCCTGATCCTGGTAACACAGCTGCCCTGATCACCGGCGCACCTTGACCTCCAGCGTTTGAATCCCTCACTTCCCCGGACAAAGCTGCTTCACCTGCCGCTCCACCGATGGGGAGATAAACGGGGGGGGGGTCAGATCCGCATCACCGCCGCCGCTTCATTTCATTAAGGCGAAGCCGGCGGCGGCTCGGCAGAGTTTCATCAGATGATTATCAGGAGCAGCCGGTCGGAGGCAGACATCTTTGATTCCATTCTCTGTCGCTGAGCTAAATAACGTCTCCTTCTGCTTTCGGTGCCGAATAGTTCCAGAAGCCTTTTCTGGAGAGGAGAGAGAGAGAGAGAGAGAGAGAGAGAGAGAGACGGTGCAGAAAGCTGGTTCCTTTGGCCCTGACCTGTGATAACTCTTCCATGTGACTGGCTGAGCTACCGAGGCTAGCAGCGTTAGCATTGTGAGACAGACGGCGGCAGTTCAAGGTCACCTTGAACTTTACCTGTTCGTACGAACAGATCTGAAAACGCACGAGACAGAAGTCAGAACGATTCAAAAACAACGTAGAATCCGCCTCACACGTACTTGTTACCATGGAAACAAGAAATAAAATGACAACGAAAGGCCACCGCCTCTGTTGGAAGCCTTGTGAAGTTTGTGAAGCCCTTCATCCTCCTCTTCCTCACTTCGTTCACAGCAGGAGGTAAAAAGTCCACGCTCTCAAACGGGCTTTTGAATGCGTCGACTGCAGAAAATGTCATCACCCTGATGGAGAGCACACATACACACACACACGCGCACACACACACATGCACACACACACACACACACACAAGCAGACCTGACGAAGGGCGATGTAATGTAATTAGCCCAAATAACCCACCGCCTTTCAGACCATATACAATGCCAGAGGGGCCACACACACACACATGCACACACACACACACACACACGCACACACTCCTTCTGGATAACAGATAATAGAGACTGGACCAGCGTAGGGCCATCTGTCTAACACACTGTCTGTGTGTGTGTGTGTGTGTGTGTGTGTGTTGCTCTTCCTTACACACTTTCTAAATGTTTAGTTAAATAACAACACGTTTAATCAGATTTTTCCGGATTTCCCCTGCAGCAGATTCGTTTTCTCTTGAAGTCCGTATCCGTGTCTCAGTTCTCCTTTCTGCCCCCTTTCTCTCCCCTCCTTCGTCTCCCCTCCCCTCCCAGTGTGTTCCCTCCTCTCCCTCTCATTACCACGACCATTTCTGACTAATCCTCTGACTAATCCTCTCCTAGACGCACCTGATTGAGTATTGAGGAAGCAACCTGGAAAGGCAATCGCTCTAATTAACGTGAAGAGTTCGGAAAGGTGGGAAGACCTGCATTCTGTCTGGGTGTGTGCGTGTGTGTGTGTGTGTGTGTGTGTCCACCACAGTCAGGCTCTTCATTTGTCGACACCATGATGGTTTAATCTTTCCTGCCGGAGCAGGTATTAAAAGATCATGACCGCTCTGCAAGGCTTCAGTCTCGGCGCATAAGGGGCCGATTCTATGTCCCGGGCCCTTCACTCCATTCTTGGGGGGGGGGTTGTGGGACACGTTGCGTCTCTAGCTCGTCCCTCTCATCGATAGATCATCCTTTAGGGTCGAGGGAATCGAACCATTAGCGATCTCATAAGTCACCTGAGTGAAATGGGACGATACCCGGTGCCGGCGATGGAAGAAATTCCTGCTTGGAATGTTGGCTGGAGTTCCTTCTTCCACGTTGGCTTGTTGTGAGACCTGGACCGGTACCTGCCTGCCAGCCCGGCCTTCGGCCCGGGTGGGAGGTGTGGACACAGAGTCCAGGTCCTGAGGCGAGGTGTAATCGGCTCTCTCAGCGCCTCGGCTGGCAGCCATGCTGCTGATCTTTCAGCGCTAACGCCTCCCTGCTCACTGCGGCCCTTCAATTAGCTGTTTACTATTGCAGGGGCCCCCGGCTGGTTAGCTGTTTACTATTGCAGGGCCCCCCGGCTGGTTAGCTGTTTACTATTGCAGGGGCCCCCGGCTGGTTTCGTGCTACTGACGGCACGCCGTGGTGCAGACTGACGCCTTTCAGCAGCAGGTCCCGGTGAATCTGAGCCCACTTGTGTGTCGCTCTGCAACCTGGACGCGGGGCGGGGCATCGAGAAACGGCCGCTCAAGTTTCCTTTGGACAACCTCCGAAAAAATCGTTTTAGTGGTAAAGAAAGATTTTCTTGAATTGTGACTCGACTCAGGTCTCCATTCAGGACTTGTCTGTTTGGACTTGACTCAGGTCTTGACTCGGGACTCGACTCAGGATTTCTCTGTTTGGACTCAACAGGTCTTGACTTGGGATTTGACTCAGGACTTCTCTGTTTGGACTCGACTCAGGAATCGACTCAGGACTTGACTTGGGACTCGACTCAGGACTCCATTCAGGACTTGACTCAGGTCTTGACTCGGGACTCGACCCAGGACTTGTCTGTTTGTCCTTGACACATAAGCTGTGACTTCCAGGTCTGATGTCTGCTGGTCACAAGTCTTTGACCCAACAACATGTTGCGTGTAGATGAAGTCATGACACGTAACAAAAAACATTTTATTTACTCTCCTCTGAGTTGTTACGAACAACAAAGCATTTTATGAGTGACGTAGACTAGTTAGCGTTCATGCTCTCGCACCTTCATGTTAGGAGCAGGACACACGCACACACGCACACACGCACACGCACACACGCGCGCGCCCCGCCCCCCCGCTGCTGGTTAGATACATTTCCATTTTCTCTTGACATAATTGAGGAATGGATGCTCTTATGGAGATGAAACTCGGGGTCGTCCCGGGTCACTGTAACGCTGTTAAAATGTAATGAGATTCTTTATTTTTTATTAAATAGAATATCAGTATGACTAATTCCTCGGGCCCAAATGTGGACTGGGACACCGCGTTATTGATAGGCCGGTGCATAAGTGGTCTCTGTCGGCCTGCCTCTAATGGCCTAATAATGCATTATACCGGCGGCGGCGGGTCCGCGGCCTGCCGCGCTTATTGCCGTTATTGAAAACACCTGGGCGGACCATTCATCACGGTTAAATCACCGGGGCCCCGCCCCCGTTAGGCTGTCAGGAAACATCTTTAGTTGCTTTTTGGCTGCCGGTAGTGACAGGCGAGCGGGGCGAGGGGCCCCGGCGAGCAGCTGCGGCCCCCGAGCGTCCAGGAATACGGGAGGGCACCGAGCCACGGGGCCGGCCGTGGAGCCCCCCCCCCCCCCCGCCAGATGACAGAGCGGAACCGATTAGGACGAGCCGTTCCCGGAATACAACAGCTACACATTCGCTGCATATTTATCTTCTCTGATGATTGTTTTGAGTGGAAGCAGCGGCGGAGACCGAAAAACCGTCAGACCGATACCGATACCGGGAATCTGGACAGATGGCTGGGAGCCCTGAGGAGGAGGAACGATCATCGAATCCCATCTTTAGTTTAAGATCAATTTGACAAATCATCACAACATATTCATATATGGAGATTAATCATCTCTTAATTCAACAGACGAGATGACAGCAGATTAAAACAGGCGTCATGTCAACGGAGGCAGCAAATCACGGCACTCAACAAGGGGAGGAACGGCAAGGGTTAATATTTCGGATCGATCCATATTTATGACTGATCAGGAGTCGATTGATAATCTGGTCATCAGTCGAACTTTATTCCGCGTGTTTTAATTCACCGTCAGCTGCAAAAAGAAGAAGAAGAAGAAGTTATTCTTTATTTACAAGAACAATTTGCAAACAAATGTACAATTTTCCAACAGATCTGCCCTAAAGTGAAATTATAGCGCCCCATAAAACATCGTTAAGATAAAATAAGACATAAGAATCATTTAATCCACGGAAAGGAACGATAATTTAGCGTCTCCTCGTGATGGATTTCTGCTGCGGCAGAACCGGACTCCTTAATGAATAGATTAGGCAGCTCCGTGACGCGTAATGCGATGCGCTGCAACGCAAATGGGCCCTAATCCGGTTGCCCGTGACAACGGCGATTACTTTAGAGAACGGTGCAAAAAAAAAAAAAAAATGAGACTACAGCTCAGACTTTAATTGTGATTAGAAAAATAACAGAACCCAGAACGGGCTTCGTTGGTTTTTGGATTCTAATCTGGAAAATGGGCTAAAAAAAAAATCAAACGCTGCCGTTCCGAGTGATCGATGACCGGCGCTTCGGCCCTGTTTAGAATAGAGATCACTGAAGCGTGCGCGGTGAAACGTGACGTGTTGCTGCAGCGGTTTATCAACGAGCCTGCGACGCGCACGCATTTATCCTCATCCGCGGGGTGGCTTCGTCTTCAGTCGTTTCTGCCGTTAAGAATATAGCAAATCGGAAATCAATTTATCGGTCAAGACGAAACATTTAGTAAAATTCTGCGGACGTGAGATTCAAACAAACTGTTGAAAACAACATTTAGACGCGGTCGAGATCACATGCAGTGAGGTCAGTTGCGATAAAACAGTGTCACTATTTGTAGACCACACACGCACACGCGCGCAAACACACACGCGCACACACACACACGAAACGGTCGGTTGCCGGTGCTGATGCATTGATGTGGCGGACAGTTCTCAGCCAGTTCGGGACACACAGCCCGGATTCATGAGAACCGAGCGTTCCGGAGAACAATATATCTCTCAGAGACCGGGGCGGGGGGGCTGGCCGGCCCCCGGGGCCTCAGACCAAACACAAACACAACGGACAGACCCACAACGTTCACATAAACACACACAGTCCTGCTGACGAGCCTCAAACCGCCTCCAGATTTTCATTTAGAGCCGACGGTTCTCCTTTAGAGGTGTGAGGCGAGTGGGCGCTCTGGCGCCGTTGTTCCTCAGACGGCCTCCAGGGGGCGATAACGGCCTGACGAGCATCCTGACCTTCAGGACAAAGACCCGCAGAAGGTGAAGGTGCTCCGAGGGCCACGAAGAAGAGAGAGGCGTCTTTAAATTACTGGAATGTAAAACTAAATGCAAATAAGCGCCAACATACAAAGATAAATAATTCCATGTTTAAAAAATAAAAATATAAAAAAATATATATGTGAATTTTCTACAAATCCTTAATTCTCTCTCTCGTCTTATCTCATATCAACGCCTTTTCATCTGCATGCGCGCTGACGCAAACAATTAAAAAGCCGTGAAGTGAGCGCGTGTCCGGCAGCGGCGGCGCGCCGGACACGCGCGCAGGACCCGACGGGGAGGCTGAAGCCTTCTCGACAGCGTCCGTCACCCCAGCCGAGCCGGGCCCCTGAGAAGCTCTGAATGAGTGAAGTGATTTGATTACGTTGACGCTAATGACGGGGGGGGGGCATCCTCAGATCCGTCTCCACGGTTTTCTTTGCTGCTGCCCCTGATTCAGCGCGCTGTCAGCAGCTCGTTGGACTGGTTTCAGCTCAATGCCCCGTCAGATGAATGCTGGGATGGAGGGAGGAGGAGGAGGAGGAGGAAGGGAGGAGGGAGGAAGGAGGTCCGGGCCCCTGCTCATCATCCCGTCACAATAAGAATCCGGATTTACGTGCAGGCTTCAGCAGGACAGCTCATAATACTAACAAAATCAACTTGGGATTACACAAATGAGAAATAAAAATGTGAATTTTGTTGGACAATTGTGAATGTTTTTTTTTTTAAATGAATGAAAAATGTAAATGATTCCCATATAGCTCCTTCTCTCCTCTCTGACTCCATCTTGTTTGTGAAATCCATGAAAAAGCAAATGTATAAACAGGAAACAGCTGTTGCCGAGCAACCGGTCCTGATTGGATGGGACCCGAGGATGAAGAACCCAGACAAAATCGCCGGGCCGGGCCGGGCCCTTAAGTGACATATCAAAGCAGGCGAACAAAGCCGGTGACCGACGGACGCTGACCTCTGCTTCCTGCCCGTCGACACAACAAAGACGTGTAAAGACGGCTGCCGCCGCCGGCTGGGGCCGCCTTCCACCTCAAACCGACCAAATGACAGTAGAGAAAAGGAAAATCCAGTTAGGGACGAGCGTGGAAGTGAAGAGGGCCGACCCGGCCCGTTGTTCTGACATTAGCGGTGCTATTGTTGTAAGCTAAAGGCGGGAGCTCTGGGGGGATGGTCCTGAAAGGCATGGCGGCGGCGCCATTGTGATCAGATTTTGTACCCGGGACAATGTTCAGAATCATTTGCTGTTTGTCTATTTCCCCAGATCCATTAGGGACAAGCGGAGGACATCGGTTGTCTTGTTACTGTCTCATTTACTGCTGTGTCTCACAGGATCAGGTGGACTGTGGGGGGGGGGGGGGGGGTCAATGCTGTGACTGAATTCTGCTGCTGGCAGCCGGTAAATGCTTCACACCGGGTTTCTATGACGTCCACCTGTGTCTGTCTGTCTGTTTGTACCAGGATTATGCAAAAAAAATATGTCATAACTTTCTTTAGCAAGGTAAAAAGGCAAAGCTTTATTTTGTCATTCAATGTTGGTCACTACAAACACATCAAACGAAAAAGGGATGAAAATGTGTCCAATTTCGGTGTAAACGCAACCCGAGAGGAACGAGCTGCTCTTCTCGTTTAACGCGAGTTTTATGATTTAGTTTCCAGGTCACAGAAGAAAAAAATGACAAAACTGAAAAATAAATTCAGGAACTTCCTGAATATTCTTAGATCTCAAAAGACAACGAACTGGAAATACTTATACCTTTAAACTGATCAATTAATCAATACGACCGACAAAGAAACTCACTGAATAAATTCACTTCTTTTTACCAGAAGAATTTTAAACGATGCACCGAAGCGTTTTCTCTCTCTCACTCCAGCTGCTGTTCTGCTGACAGGAATATGTCATTAATATAAAGTACTCGTGTGTGCGTGTGTGCATGTGCGTGTGTGTGTGTGTGTGTGTGTGCGTGTGTGTGTGCGTGTGTGTGTGTGGGGTTGCATCCCGCCGTTATCGTCACTTCCCTCTCCACCGCCGCGGGTCACGCCGGTGAGGAAGACAAAGAGTGAGCGTGCGAGATGGAAGACGAGGAAGGAAAGAGGAAGGAGGGTAAGAAGAAGCATTTCACCAGAGAGACTCCATCTGCCCCCCCCCCCCCCCGCCCCGCCCCCCCTCCCTCTAATCACATTACCCAAGAAAACTTTTACTTATGGATAATGGAATTCATTTAAAATTGAACCACAGTGGGGGCTGAAGTAGATTTGCATCGATCCATGAACGTATAGAGCCAAAGTCAGTCTATCTGCTCGGCGAGGGACTGAAAGGGGGCTCGGCCTATAGAGCCGGACGCCATGTTGAAAGCTCGATGCTGGCTGGAACCCACGTGAGCTGCTTCCAGTGCGTGCTGCTGTGCGTCTGCCTGGAGACGCAACGGTGTGTTTAATCCCGCTGGGGGGTTTGATCTGTGACCCCTCGGGTTGGGGGGGGGGGGGGACCCGGGGCTCCTCGGACAAGCCTGAACCGTCAGGCTGTTAACACGGTGCTAATACGCCCGGCTGCCTGGCGTTTATTTAGGCCCACGCCCGTCCCGTCGCCTGGCGTGCCCTCTGACAGCGTTCACCCCGGGAAAGAACTGTAGTGGGTGCAGCATCCGGCTTCAAAGATCAGAAACGCAATGGCGCCCGCCAACGAAGAGCACGAAAAGCTGTTTGGGTTAGATCAGAGCACAAAGGGGCGTGGCATCAGCAGATTAAGGTCGATGAATGAAGCTGTTTTCTTAACTTTATTATTCCTGTAATTGCAGCAGGTATCAAGTTCAGTCACGCTCTTTTTATTTGACTCTAAATGGAACTAGACCTACAAAAACAAACGTCGTCTGTGTCGAGGGTTCGAAACTAAAGTGTGAGGACATGAAATCATCGGAAAAGTGTTTAGCAAATGAATAAATCAAGTAGGCCCTGCTGGTCATCAGCGAGAATGCAGCCCGGTGAGCTCTGTGTGTAAGACAATTAGCTACCAAAAGTCTCGTCTGTCATGCTAGCAGGTTTAGCATGTGTAACCTTTTGAGACATCACAAACAAACACGGATTCAGATCCAAGGCCTTCAACGACCAGCTTCCTGTTGCTACCAAAGACTTTTCTATTCCGTTATAGCTTCAGAAAGTGCTCTTCCTTTGCACGTACATGGAGATTAGCTTAATCAATTGACAAGGTTCTAACTGGGCAACATTGATCAGCTGTAGAAAATAATTGCCCCCGGCAGTCCATCAATCTCATGTATATTAACTTGCCCCTGGAACGTTGCGACGGTTACCCCCCCGAACGTGCAAAATGACCCCTCACACCAAGAGCGCCGCCACGCACGGAGCCGATAGCGACCTCATTGGTAGACCGAGTACTGAGTACTACTCACGCAAGCACGGATTCGTCGGGAGGTCATGGCGAACCCATCATCACGCCGGCCGGAGAGGGCGGTGGCGACGGCGGCGCAGCAATGACATTGGGGAATCTGATGACTAAGACAGTCCTAATATGAGATTAGTCCCTCTGACCATCCGGCTCCTAAGAGCCACTCCGCACAAATGGGGCCCGAAGAAGATAATAACTGTACAATTGCTTATGTAGGGGCGGATTTATTCAATTACACGCCTGCAGAGTGAAATGCTGCTGTTCCACAGCAGGGCGTGGCCGAAGAGGGGGCGTTGCATTCCATTCCAGCCAGGATGGAAAGAAATGTTTGCTAATGTGCAGGAAAAGGATTTGGGGTAGAAGTGCTTTCACACTGTAGGACCTGAACAACGGTTCGGTTTGATCTGGATCTTGGTCCGGGGAGGTTTCAGACCCGGACTTTTGGTCGAGATCAAACTGAAAAGTCCAAAAGTCTTGGATCAATGGAGACCTGTGATCATTCATCAAAGTGAACGCTGAAGAATTTGTTTTAAACACTTTCTTCCCATTTTTGTCCCTCGCATGCCGGCTCCCTGAAGCTATACCTGAATTTCAGGATCTCTAGCAGTTGCTTTAATATTTAATGCTTCCACACACACACACACACACACACACACACACACACACACACACGCACACACACACACACACAGTCACTCTCACAATGATGAACACATTTCATGTCTCCTCCAGTTTAGCGCCCTTCCACCAGGCCTTAGCAGAGGGCAATAAGCACAGTAAGTAGTGAGCTAATTAGCTAATAACCTGCTAATCGAATTGAAAGCCAGGAGCCCTTCAGGGCTCAGGATGCCCCCCCCCCCGAGCGGCGCTCGTCAGGACCCGCTTCGCCCCGATGCTCAGATAAAGGACCAAACATTTCTCATCCGAAGCTGCACCTTCACCCAATCACAGGTCCTGCTGTCTGAAATGGAACGTCCTTCTAAATGTGTGTTTGTACAGTAACAGACAAACACAAACAGACACACACAGACACAAACAGACACACACACACGCACAGCCTTTAACAGGGCAGAGCTCTCCTCGCCTTCCCAATTAGGCCTCTAATTTGGCTAATGGAGCATTAATGGAGAAAGAGACTGCTGAGGACCCGAGCTCAGCACAACGTCCTCAACAGCAACACACACACACACACACACACACACACACACACACACACACACACACACACACAACAACCCAATACAACACACAGATTAGATTTCACTAACAATAGTATCAGAATGCTGCTCTCTGGAGACAACAACACACACTTACAGATAGGCTCGGCCTCTTTTGTCCACACACACACACGCACACATACACACACACACACACACACATGTTTAACGTGCTGGCTCAGCTTCAGAGGATGCAGGGAAAACGTTGACCCACTATGAAATCATCGTGGGTGCATTGCACTGAAAACGAAGGTTTTATTTGTGTTTTTCCGTTTAAGTGCAATTCATAGAATAAATGTATAAAATGTCGAAAATTCCTAAATATCGAAACGTACCTCGACCTTGCGACAACTTTACTCGCCTGCAAAGATCGGTCGAAAAAAGGAGGGGCTCGGGGGAAAAACCACAAGCGAGGAGCTGGGATGAAATGACACATTCAAGGTTTCTGCCTGTTAAAGGCAGAATCTGTTGGAGGTTTCTGCCTGTTAAAGGCAGGTTCCCTCGCTGCTAGTCTCATCTAGTTATTGCGAGTTCCTTCACTGATTTATACATTAATGAATTATTTGTAAAGTTGTCTTTAATGTCAAATGTTTAAACATCAACACACACACACACACACACACACACACACACACACACACACACATTACTGAAGGATGTGGACGGCATGGGAACTACTGCAGTGTTGTTGAGAGGAGGATCAACATGGCGCCATCACCCTGCGCCTTATCAAATACGCACGCACGCACGCACGCACACACACACACACACACACACACACACACACACAGACACACACGCACACACACACACGCACACACACTGGCGGTCATGTACGTGTCCATAACCCTCTAGAATTTTCCAAACATGCCTCGTTTGGGGATTTTTACACTCAACATGATTAAAGTGTTAAAACCTAAAGTGGCAAACTTCAAGTTGAAAAGGTTCCCGTGTTCCTCTCACGCGTCCTGCCAGTGTGAGGTCATCGCCCGACACGCACATGTTTCAGCACAATCAGCGACTATTGGCGGCGCGTTGCGATAAGGCGGCGGTGGAGGGCTCTCCTGATGCCTCGTCGGGCTGCGTTGGAGTTTCCAAGTAATGACGGCGCTGGCGACAGCCATATCTAACGCTCTGACCCGTTTCAAGTCAGCCGCTAGGACTTCAATCTCTCTGTAGCACACACACACACACACACACACACACAGATAGCCTCCCTTCTCCAGTCTCCAGGCCTACGATAAGGGGACCCCTGAAAAAAGAGGAGGGACGCTGCATATATTCACCAGAAGCAGTCTGGAGTGTGTGTGTGTGTGCGTGCGTGTAACACTAATCTCCAGCCCGGCTCCATAAACACAGCCGCGGCCCCGCAGGACCAGATCCCGAGCAGCCGTGCAGCCCTTCGGCTCCGAGTCTGAAGCATAGCATCACCGCTGCTGCCCAACAACAGGACCAGATTAGCTCAAGCCTATCTGATGATGTCATCAATAAAAAAAAAGAAGTTCCGGTTTGGATTGGATAACTCTCAGGAACCAGGCCTCAGTTTCATTTTCAGTTAGCCTCCGACTGCCGCTGCTAGCCGCTTTTTAAATCTCCTGTTTGTGGAATGGTCTTCAAAGTAAAGTAAAAAAAATAATTCCGTTCATTCCATGACATTCCCACTTGTTCGCTCAGCAGGTGCACCGTCCTGCATCCAGAGAGGAATCTGTTTGGGATCAACGATGCTTTCATGCTCTCCTGCAGCGAAGAGGAAATGCTAATGACAGCATGCTAATGACAGCATGCTAACTTAACCAGAGCTGGTATATGTTCAATATACAGTACGAGCTAACGTAGATGAGCCGTCTGGATGAATCATTTAATGCCGTTTTAAATGCTTTTCCTCATAACTTCCTTGTTATAAAATAAAACAACTGATTGATTAATGTTCTGTCAATTTGCCATTAAAAATGCTTAACTGTGTTAAAAATGTAATTTTGAGAAAATTCCACATTCTGTATGAAGGTAATCAAAGAAAAGCAGATTGGAAGAAGGGAAGTATGTTCATCCTAAACAGATTTAAACCACTTATCCTGCTACTAACATCGTCCCATCGTTTTTCAAGCTACCGATTGTCTCAGCGATGCGGCCGCGGTGCGTTTGTATTCATTACTCTGTCATCTTATCACAAACTGCATACTTTTCTGCATATTGTTATTGTCTACGTTTGATTTCCCATTCACAGGAAGTAAGATTGCTGCCGTCTCCTCTGGGATTGGCTGTCTGAGTGCACACCGGGCTGTTATTGGTCGATACCGAGGACGAGGTTTGCTGTGAGAGGCTGACACAGATAACGGCAGGAGCCAGACCAAATAAAGACGGGCCGTCTGTTAGCATTCCCGGCGTGGTTCGTTATCCCCTTACCGCACACAGAGACGTTCCTCTGCGGTCTCGCAAAAAAAAAACCCACAAACACGCTTTCACTGATTTGCGTCCAACATTAATTTCACATTATCACGATAATGTGCAGGTTACATGGATTTACCGTAATTTGTCTTGGTGAAACATGCTAAACGCTCCTCCGGTAGCCTCAAACATACCTGGACCCGGTCCGGCAGAGGTGACGTGTCTCAGACATTCGGTGGTATCGCAAAAATGCGCATAAAATAACTGAGAAATGCCAGACAGATAGCGGAGAAAACGCAGGAAGCGAAAGAGCAGAGCAAATCGTGGAGCGATCCAAAGGGATGCCTGAAGATACGGCATTTATGTTGCGGTTCTGTTCAGCCAGATTTGGACTTGGTTGGATTTCTACCCGCTCCAATCCGACAATGATTTAACAAAAAAGAGTTAAACCCCGTTTAGTTCTCTCTCTCTCTCTCTCTCTCTCTCTCTTCTGTTCGACTTCCACAGACGGACGCTGAAACACGTCGGTTTTAAATTGTCAAGACAATATAACTTTTTTTTTGTTTTGTATACCTTTGTTTTATAGCAACAATGATTTATGGCATCCCGTCAGGAAGCGGCTCATTGGCGTTTCCTGTTGGACCCGGCGGCGATTCACGCCAATCCCCAACGGTTGGAGTTTTGGCTCTGGATGGATGAGAGGCTGTCAAGTTCAGGACAAAAGCTCCCGTGTGGGAATGACCACCGGCGTCGCACACGGAGAACTTTACCTTCCTTGGCTAAATACCAGGAGTCAAACAAAACAACCGGTTGCGTTCGGCGCGCATGCCTTCTCGCACTGTTGCTCATTCAAGCCACGGGAAGTAGGGTGCCGTTCGTTCGGGGCGGTTGTTTTGCTTGTGTCAGGTTTTACGAGGTTAATGTCCGGTTCCTGGTTGATCGGACCACCCGGCTCCGGGGTCACCCAATGGGATTAGGTAGGATCCAGTTCCCTTACTAATCTTACAAATTCAACTCGACTCCAAACTGGATCAGTAGAGTTCCAGCTACAATCTGATGTCACGTCGGTTCATCATCGTTATTCTCCGTGAGCCCCATCAACACTCCAGATGACCAGATCCGGAATATTGCTTGGATCCTTAACAGACTCCGATGCGTGGTTCGTCTTATCCCGATGTTCCTGTGCCGTGACTGTCCAAGCTTTGTGGGAACGACCCACGCAGTTAGAAGGAAACCTTGCATAACCCCGTGCTGAAATGGTAAAGGGCGCTCTTGTGGGTCCAGGGGGGGGCAGGAAGAAACTCCCAGTGTCCGGCTTGCACGGTCTCTCTCCTAGCCATGACCTTTACGGTCACACACAGGCACATATAACAAATAAACTCGTCACTAGTCGATGACTTTTGGGAGCTTTAGTTGAATCTCTCCCAGTAAAATAAGCTTTAGGCAAACCTTTAACTGAAGGTAGCAAAGAAACCTTCAGGTTAACCTTAAAGATTCCCTGGCGCACTCTATCGTTCCAGGGCGTGGCCAAGGGTCTAATAAGTCCTCTTTCTTTTCGAGGCACTGACAAGCCGTGACTCCAACCACTTGACAACCATTTATCTTTGATCTCTCAGGTGTAGCCCCAGTGTTCGCACCTCCTCGGCGAACAAACGTCGCTTGGTGGGGTGTTAACAGACGCTTGGAGAGGCTTCTGGCATCCGATGATCCGTTTACCTCCAAGAGCGCAAACATGTCAGCGGTAGCTACAGCACAAATCGCTGCACGTCCCGCTCGGGTATGTATCCGTGGATGTGATCGGCGTGGCCTGCAGCACATCAGGCCCTGTGTTGTTCAGGGTGTAGCTGCAGCTATGGCCTCTGGGTAATCCAACAAGTGAGAGCCTTAAAGCCGCACAAGAGCAGCTAAGCCTTCCTGAAGAGAGGCTGTCATCTTCTCCCAGGCTGCACCTGCGAGGGAAAGAGACAGGAGCTTTGGGGGGGGATTTGGGTGAGAATGGGAGCCCACTTTGCACCTTGACGCGGTAAATGCCTCGAATGGGTCGCCCCGAGGGGGGGGGGCAGGAACAGGATGACGCTGCTTCAGCAAACAAACACTCACGTTAGATTAGCAGATCAACACACGGGTTTGTTGAACTGAAGCAGATCGCCGGCTGGGTGGACCGTTTAACCGGAACTAACGTAAAAAAAACAAACAAAAGCAACATTTAAAACCTGAAGCTTAAAATTCTATTCAAGCCGCAAAACTCCATTTGGGTTTTTTTTAATCTGGATTTGGGTTCGATTCCATTAGAACTGTTGGGTCTTGTTTAACACATGCTAATACCCTACTCCATATATTAGCTATGATAGTCATTGGAAATGGAAATTGAACCACCAACCAGGCATGTTAAACACACTTCTGGTGCCTCAGACATTTTGTGGAAGAATATTTGAAAAAGACTAGCCGGAAGAGAGAAGTTGGAGGTTATTTATGACCTCATGACGTCCGGCTCAGTATTTAGTAATACAATAAGTGGATTGTTTGTTTTATTATAATTTGCCCACACATGAGAAACACATTATAAGCCAGCTCCGCCTCCCAAGCCCTCCATCCACAGGAGAGAGTTTCACAGTCTGGTACTGCAGACGTGTTTACACACCCTCGCCGTATTTATCACTGAGAGAACGCAGGTAGCACGCACACACACACACACATACATGTTCACCCGTGAAGAGCAGGAAGAGCCTCCAACGTGCACCTACACTCCTCACGGAGTACTTAAGGCATTAGAGAAGCAAAACAGGCCGTGTCTCTCGGGACTCGCTTTAATCCTCAGGCATCCAGCTCTGGGACGGTGCGAAAGGGTGTCATCCCGGGTTCTGCATCCCGACCGGCCTGCGCTGACAGAGCGCGCTCCCTGCAGAGGGATAGGTCACCGGGTCACGTGACCCGTCTTTGGACAAGCAGACACGGGGGGGCCATGCTGCTAATCCAGCCATCCTTCTTCCACACGCCATCGTCAGGCGGTGGAAAGTGTCTGCAAAAAGTGTTTGGAAAAGACGTATGGTTGAAGAGAGGGTTCGGGGGGGGGGGGGGCACCTCACTCACTCACGTTCATGGAAATCTGGTTATTTCAAGAATGTAAAAGCAGAAAATCAAAACTTAAGGTAAAGATTTCATGTGTTCACACAATTCAGATTCAGACTGACTCACCTGGACGATGAAAGGAAGTCATTCTCTTTAAAAAGCGCCTCTCAAAGACAGATATGATGTTTCCACAGACTCACGTAAAGAAAGGTGGTAATGATGAGGCAAGATTAAAACAGAAACATGTTGAAAAGCACTTTACAAACTCCCAAGATGAAGGCACAACAGTCTGGATGAAGGTCGCAAGGGTCAGAAAGGAAGGTCACAAGAGTCTGGGAGGAAGGTCACGAGGGGTTGGGAGGAAGGTCGCCAGATTCTGGGAGGAAGGTCGCAAGAGTCTGGGAGGAAGGTCACAAGGGTCAGGGAGGAAGGTCACAAGCGTCTGGGAGGAAGGTCACGAGGGGTTGGGAGGAAGGTCACGATTGGTTGGGAGGAAGGTCGCAAGAGTCTGGGAGGAAGGTCACAAGAGTCTGGGAGGAAGGTCACAAGGATCAGGGAGGAAGGTCGCAAGAGTCTGGGAGGAAGGTCACGATTGGTTGGGAGGAAGGTCACAAGGGTCAGGGAGGAAGGTCGCAAGAGTCTGGGAGGAAGGTCACGAGGTTCTGGTGATGAAGGTGATGAGGGTCTAATAATGAGAGTCAAAGGGTTAAGGGCTCAACTTTTTTAACACCGAAGCCGTTGTGCGTTTGTGTTCCGGTGCGAAACCTGCAGCCGAACTCTGACCCGGTGAAAAACCACGAAAGGTGTTCGCTGCGTGAAGTGGACGCGGACAGTTTGAAAAACGGGGGCGTTTATAATCTCCGAGGAGACGAGTGGAGGGCCGAGCGAGTGCTAGCAAAGTACGCCATCGATCACAGCGCGGCAAGGGAGGGCCGAAGACGAGGGGGCGAGATGGAGTCGGGGGGGGGGGGGTCGCTGGGTCGGCGGGCGGGGGCAGATAAAGCCGAGCTCTGGCGGATTAACTTGTCTCAAGTGCGTTTCGGGGGCCGGCGTGGTTGAGGGACAGGCCCTCTGCTCGGGGGCTCTGGAAGTTCTCAGCAACAACGGTCACGGACACAAATGCACACCGACTGGAATAGCGCCGCCCCGCCTCCGCCCCGCCTCCGTCCCCGACAACGAAACGAACGAGGAAACGAACGAGGAAGACGTCGTCCCGCAGCGAAGCAGAAACATCCGGCGATGAATCGGAACACGCAGGAAATGGTCGCGTTTCAACGCCTCAGCCCGCCAACAGAACGCCGTGATCCAGAGGACCAATCATCAGCGAGGGACCGCAACTCGGTTCCGTGTCCATGATCTCCAACAGGAAGTAGAAA
This sequence comes from Brachionichthys hirsutus, assembly GCF_040956055.1. Taxonomy (NCBI): domain Eukaryota; kingdom Metazoa; phylum Chordata; class Actinopteri; order Lophiiformes; family Brachionichthyidae; genus Brachionichthys; species Brachionichthys hirsutus. The sequence continues at coordinate 1,077,957 of NC_090899.1, forward strand.
CAGCCTGGTTTCCTGAGTTTTCTCAGGTCCTCTGGGAGAAACTCCCAAGTGTCCGGGTCTGTTTTCGTCGTGTTCCCAAACCCTTTGGGAATTCCCAGAAAGCCCTGCGGCCTCTAATCAAAGGGCGACATGAGTTAGCGGGCCTGTTTCACACCGTGACGCTGCCGGTTCTGGCTGCGCCGCCGGTGTCGGCTGAGGAAGGTGACAGCGTCTGGTGTGAAAGCGCTGATAGGGGCTCGCCTTCCCAGAACGTTCCCACGCGGAGCGTCTCCAGAGACAGAGACAACGGGTGACGAGCGTGTCGGCTGTCAGTCACCCGACGCCCAACACCCGACAAGACAGCGTGATGTTTGATCCGGTTGGTGTCCGGTCAGGACTCAATATCCCTTTAATCCAGGAAAATGACTTTATATTCACATATATATTAACTGTTCAATAAAAAAAAAAAAATAATAATAAAATAATATTGAATTCCCAAATTATCAGAAGGCTTTCCCCCCATTATTAAGGAGGACATTTGTAAATAAACTTTTATGAACAAATTTTGAACAGTTCTTGAGGTTTGGCCCAGAAACGCTCATCTGAGTCAAATTCCCGAATGATTGTGAAAGAAAAGTTCCTCGGGGGAGGCAAAGGGAAGGTCCAAGAAACAGGCAGCGTTCAGACACCAATCCAGATCAACCGGGCAGACAAATCCAACGGGCACACAGGGGAAGCCACAAAACAGGCAGAGTTCAGACACCAATCCAGATCAAGGGCAGATAAGACAAATCCAACAGACACACAGGGGAAGCCACAAAACAGGCAGAGTTCAGACACCAATCCAGATCAAGGGCAGACAAGACAAATCCAACGGGCACACAGGGGAAGCCACAAAACAGGCAGAGTTCAGACACCAATCCAGATCAAGGGCAGACAAGACAAATCCAACGGGCACACAGGGGAAGCCACAAAACAGGCAGAGTTTAGAAACCAATCCAGATCAACCGGGCAGACAAGACAAATCCAACGGGCACACAGGGGAAGCCACAAAACAGGATCAGGAAGACTGCTGGAAAGTCGGGTCATGTCACTCCACAATCCGGTGAGGGTGATGACAGATTAGCTGCAGGTGAGCCCGGGAACACAGGTGACCGGAATGAGCTGATTGCTGACAGAGGAGATGAGAAGTTACTTTGTACTGTTAAATGTCGATGATTTACGTACGCAGGGCCTTTTTGAAATGCTCCTCTTAGACAGGATGTTTCACTGTACTTGTACTGTAATACATGCTACTATGGGACTGTACTTGTACTCAAACATTCTATCTAATAAATATATTCATCATCATCATCATCAATGCGGGAACAGGCCCACCTCAAGCTGTGACAATTTTAAAACTCGATTGTTAAGTGTAGAAAGTTACACAGTTAAAGTTAAATAATATTTGAGTTAAACTTGGAGATGATTAATTCGTATCATTGTTTTTATTTTGTTCCCTTTATTAATGTGAGAAACATAATCAATATGTTTTCATTTATTAAGGTTTTTATTCGCATTTATTGTTTCGGTTATTTATCATTTCAATTCCTGTAAAATGTTTGGATTTAGAATTTTATTCATCTAATATTTTACGCACACGCACACGCACACGCACCCACACACAGCGCAGGTGACGCTGAGACATAATCCAGGCAGCAGGTGACTGTATCATTGTGTGTGTGCGCGTCCAGGGGTCGGTTTTGGGTCCAAAGTTGTTCAGTATATTTATAAATGATATTTTTAATGTATCTCAAACATTAAAACTCATCCTGTTTGCGGATGACACAAATATATTCTATAGTAGTGACAGTTATAAAGAGCTTGTAAATACGGTGAACAAGGAACTAAGTGCAATAAAGAAGTGGATGGACACAAATAAATTATCTTTAAATATTCATAAAACTAAAGTAATGATGTTTAGTCGTCTAAAAATGGATTCGGAACTGCAAATAACTATTGAAGGTATCCCAATTGAAAGGGTAAATAAGATCAAATTTTTGGGTGTTATTATTGATAATAAATTGTCATGGAAACCTCACGTCGGACATATAAAAACTAAGATCTCCAAAAGTCTCTCAATAATGAGCAGAGTAAAACCATACCTAGACGTGAAAGCTCTCCGTACCTTGTATTGCACGCTGGTGCTTCCATACTTCACATACTGCATTGAAGTGTGGGGGAATACTTATCAGAATACAACAAATCCACTATGCATATTACAGAAACGAGCAGTACGGATCATTCACAAGGTCGGATTTCGGGATCATACTCATAACTTATTTTTCCAGTCAAAGTTGCTTAAATTTATGGATCTTGTGAAATACAACACTCTGGTAGTTCTGTTTAAGGCATTTAACAAATCATTACCCATTAACCTGCAACGTTTTTTTTACTGTTCGAAGAGCTGCTCATGATTTGAGAGGATTTGGAGTTTTTAAAATTCCTCAAGTTCGAACCACACTCAAAAGTTTTTGTTTATCTGTACGTGGGGTTAAACTTTGGAACAGTCTGGATACACACCACAAGCAATGTCAAGGTATTCATCAATTCAAGCTAGTATATAGACAGCTGGTCTACTCGCAATATTCAAACAGAGGGTCTTGAAGGTATTTATTGTTTCCATTACCATTGTTGGTATATGTTTGTTACCATTGCTGGTATTGTTTATTATTAATGTTGGCATGACTGTCGAAACTGTTATGTTACCTGTGGTAACACCATAATGAAAAAAAATATATAAATAATAATGAATAAAAAAATATAATATATATATATATAATTTTGTAAATTCGCTAGTCTCATCCAATATATATATATTTCTTTTGTATTTTTCGAAATCATGCAGTGTGTATAGTTGTTAATATGATTTGGAGCTTGACATTGAGGAGCTTACTACGTTTCTATGTTATGAGAAATGGGGGTGGGATTAAATAAGTTTTCTTCTTCCCACTCCCTTTCAGGCTGAATTGGCAATATTACTTATTGTTTAAATGTGGCTCGTGCGATGTGGCACGGGTAGTTTTGTTTTGTGTGCTTTGTCATTGCCTGAAATAAATACATACCATACCATACCATACCACACTCCTAACGTTCTCTGAGCAGCCTCAGGGTGCAGCGGTGAGTTCTTCCAGCCATTAGCTCCTCAGGGTGGCTGATGGAGTGATGAAGACGAAGGGGCGAGGATGAAGAAGTCTTTAGTTTCTAATACGCTGAATCTGCAGGCTGAATATTATTTTGTGGGAATTAAAATATTCGATTTTTTTTTTTGCTTTTCACACGTGTCTCACGGATGTGATTTCATGTAATTTCGTATTTGATCATTTGTATAAATTATTTGATGCCTATGTAACCGGATGATTGGAGTTAATTGGGCAGGCAGGTGTGGGAGGAAGCACCTGTGGCTCATTTGCCACTGATTGGGGGGGGGGGGGGGGGGCGTATATAGGTGCGTAAGTGCCGTCGGGAAACCCGCTAGAACGAGCTTGGGGACTAAGGAACGAATAAATAGATCTTTGGGTTGAAAGTCCTAAAGTGGCGTTGTGGCAACAAATCGATCTTTCTGGATCAGCCGCTCGTGCAGCCCCACGTGCCCATCACCACACCTAGAAAGTGTCCGTTTTACTTAGTTTTGATCAGACATGTAAACGCCTCACTCAATTTAATTCTCATTAACCTCCCCCAAACCTCTTTGTCATAATGCAGAAACACAGGCCTCATTTAAATTCGTTTTCTTATTAAATCATTACAGTTTCATTGGGTGACTTAATTTTTTTAATATATTTTATTTACCTCCGCCGAGGCGGGGCTTATGTGCGTAATCACCTGTCCGTCCGTCCGTCCATTAAAGATCACTGAAAAGGTTCTCTTGGGAATATTAGGGAACAGATGATTGATAATTATTTTGGTGATGATCAACAACAGATCCTGATTCTGGATTTTCATCGATTATATTTCTCTTATCTTAATTCTATTCATTTAAACTCTTTGTCAAAAGCACCTTATGTGTGTATTTTTTTGCTCATAACTAACATTCTTATTGTATATTAACAGAATATATTCCCTGGCTTAACAACGAAGACCTTTTTTGCTCTAATACATTTTGCATTCTGTTTTCCATCATTCTGACAGTTTCCTTTTTCTTTTCTGCAACCATCCCGAGTATTTTTTGTCTCGCTCTCCGCTCTCCGGGCCGTAAACAACATTTGCAGAGGCCAGCTGCTCGTCCAGCAGAGCTCCTGCAGGCTGTTGCCTTTGTTGTGTCTGTGATTTGTCAGGACGCGCGGCGGACGCGCGGCGGGCGCGCGGACGGAGCCTTTGTGCCGCTCTGGTGTTGAGCTCTGGTCAAAAGGAAACAGAGACGAGGCAATGAGCTAAGTGATGTTTAGCTCTTTGCCTGCTTTGGACCGACACGCACACGCATCTACACACACTCTCATAGACACACGTCAGATGCGCGTAAACGCCACAAACACAGCCTGCGTCGGGGCACCCGAGGCGGGCCAATCCTCTGCCGGGCTGGAGGTGACGCTGACAGGCCGCTCTTTTGTCCATCACTCACCCGCAGACAAGAGCACAAACAGGGGAGAGGGGGGAGAGATAAAAGCCCTCCCCCCTGCCCTCAGTAATCCAATTACAGATCGACAAATTTGATTGGCGCTTCGTGAGTGCGCCTTCAGCTGCCCGTCATTAGCGGCTGGAGAACAGGGGGGCTCGCTGAGGGTGGAGGTGTGTGTGTGCGCGTGTGTGTGTGTGTGTGTGTGTGTGTGTGTGTGTGTGTGTGTGAGAGAGAGAGAGCAGGACTCGCGCTTTATCTCTCTCGCCTTAAAGACGTCTCCTCCGTCTCCATGTGCCACGCACGCGCCCCATTAGAGGCCATTAGAACGGAATTAGGCCCGCTGAGAAATGTCTCTATTAAACATTTGTCAGATTATCAAATGTGCTGCGAATTCCTGCGGTCGGAGGAGAAAGAGGGAATAGAAATAGAGAGTAAAAAATATATCTAAAGTAAGACGCGTTTGTTTGCGTCATCTCTGATGCGCTCAGCCTCGGGAGCATCTGGACGCCGATTGGCCGAGAGGAGGTAGAGGAGATCAGGGAGGTCATCAAAATGAAAAACAATGCAAAGGAAATATGTAAATTAAGTTCATATCAATGTCAGCAACGCCACGGTAACGCGCCACGGTAACGCGCCACGGTAACGCGCCACGGTAACGCGCCACGGTAACGCGCCACGGTAACGAGCCACGGTAACGCGCCACGGTAACACGCCACGGTAACACGCCACACGGCTGGGAACTAAAGTCAGGGATGCAGAAGAAGGCCTGGTGATGTCACTTCAGCCTGTTGGGTAAAACTGAGGGACAAAACGCCCGTTAAGGAAAGGAGGTGGGCGTGAAAGGGAAGTCTCCTTGTTCTGGTGGCTGATCAGGACAAGCGGCCGACACTAAAGGCTTCAGGACCTGGAATTGAGCCCTGATGGACTCCATCACGAAGACGCCGTCCCAACAGACAAGGACACAACACGAAGACCGTCCTGCTCCACGTCGGCGAGACGCCGGCCGTATCAGCGCGGGGCCTCGTATCTCCCAGAGGAAGATCAGTGAGGAAGTCACAGACATGCCGCCGGGCTTATCTTTTATTGGCTGGCTCCTCTGTCAAGCTTATCTTTATTGGCTGGCTCCTCCTGAGGACGGCCTGCGAGCCATGCAGGGTGGAGGTGGAGGTTTGGGGGGGGGGGCGCTGCCAGGATGAGTGGGACCGACGCAGATAGCTCTATCACCAGTGTGGGAAAAACATACAAGCCTGTTTCCCCCTCCAGAACAGACAGAGCTCCTACTGTCTGTAGGTTCTCCTCCTCTCCTCACTTCCTCTCCTCCGTCCCTCCTCCTCCCTTCTCCTCCTGCCGGGGTTCTGACCTCATGACCCGCTTCGCCCTCCGTGCTGCCTTTTAGCTGCCGCTCAGAATGGCGTTTCAAGCAAAAGAAATGACAGTGTAGCAGCTAACGGCTAACAAGCGCCGCCGTCATGTGATCATGTTGGTTTAATGTTCGTCATTAATCTACATTAACTTTGGTTACCCTGGAAACCGACCTGTTCTGTCTTGTGAGTGTTTTAGTAACAACCAGAGACGCCGCTACACATAAAAACGTTACTAATAGACTTATCTAAACACACAACACGTATTTATCAGCATGCTTTTATTTTGAAATTTAACTGCAATTTATGTTTTTTCAACAATTTTGACTACAATAAAGGACCTTAATAATTTTTAATCATCTCCCGACCCCCCCATGGTGTCGCATGACCCTGCTGTGGGGTCCCGACCCCCACTTTCACAACCCCTGTCTTTAAGGACTGAAGAATTGCTCAATATGTTTGCGGTAATTAGTGTGTGTGTGTGTGTGTGTGTGTGTGTGTGTGTGTGTGTGTGTGTGTGTGTAGGTGTGTGTGTGTGTGTGTGTGTGTGTGTGTAGGTGTGCGTATGTGTGTGTGTGTGTGTGTGTGCGTGTGTTCTCGACACGTCGTTCCTGGAGTCTGGCCTATCAGTGAGATAAACAGCAGATCTTCAGCAGGTCCGTTTCAGGATCTGCTTCTCAGGACAAACAGATTTCTCATGCAGAGGGAAGCTGATAACGAACCTCTGCAGAGCCGGCGGAGCGCTGACAACAATTAGCATCTCGAGAGCTCTGGGTCCTCCAGCCGGTCCGAGCAGGTTCTGAAGGATCATCTGCGGATGGACGGACGGATGGACGGATGGACGGATGGACTAACTCAGCGTTGCCTCACGTCTCTCATCCAGCCTGCTTATGAAACCAGGACCGACAGCTGACACCATGGCGATTCGCAGCTCTGACGCATGATTGGTTGACAAACAGGAAGTCATTCCAGTAAACCTCTGCCCTTATTTAGCTCTTCGGGTTTCAGGAGCGACTCAGACGAGGGTGACAGGATTAGACGTCCTTCCTTATCGCTCAGCTTCTCAGCTGCTGCTTGACCCGTTATCCATGAACGAATATGGAAGGAGCAACGCCGTCCCAGTAATCCCAGTCATCCCAGTATGAGCGCCACCATTCTCCCGACATTAAACGCACACACACACACACGCCTGAGCTTTCCTGCGTCGACTCCCCACACAGTCGCCCAGACTGGCTTGGATTGACTCAGACACTCTCATGGAGGCTTGCCCGGCCCGCCTCACCCACCTCCCTGGGAAATGGGCGAGAGGACAGTGGGCCGCCACTATCAGTGGATCACGCCACTCAGATAAGAACGCAGTGAAGCCGCGACCTTCAGGAGGCCGCAGACAGATCCTGGCGGAGCTAGAGCCACCGCTGATATAGCTGCAGGAATACCTGTCAGTTTATAATCCGCTCATTCTCATTCCAGTCTCCTGCTTATCGCTTTCTGCTGTTTCATCTATTTATGTATGAATCTAATGCAAAAGTTACCATCAATTATTGTATTTTGAATTGAGCTCTTACTTCCTGAGAGTATTTGCAGAGCTGCTTCCTCTCGAACCTGCATCCTGTGCTCTGGCTGGACTATTAGTGAGTACCAGAGATACGCACTTGTTCACGAATGAAGGACGCCCTTTACCTGCTGTTGTTCCTTCCTGTTTGTTTCAGTTCAGCCACTCTCTTTATTCTAACATTCAGAGGAAGCCATCTCACCGCAACACAGTGGGTTTTTACACACAGTTATTAACGTGTGTTTTCATGACTGGTGTCGGATTTCAATGTGAAGAAGTGGACAAATCAGAGGTCATTCTCGTCCAGACACGAAGCGTTGATGGGTCTGTTAGTAGATTTCTCTCCATTACTCTGAGAAAGAAGGTGTAGAATGATGGAGTGATGATAGATAGATGTGTTCAGGGACTGTGCAACCTTTGACCCCTGCCCTGCCTTCACCTTCGGCCGGGACGCAACGGTTCTCAGTGAAATCTTGGTGGAGTTCAGACACGACGAACGCAGAGGCTTCTTGGTTCGATCAGGTGTGTGTGTGTGTGTGTGTGTGTGTCTGTGTGTTTGAGGATTAGTTTACAGACAGACAGCCTGTCCCTGAACCTCAGGCATCCAGCTGACCCACCCGGGGGGTCTGGATAAATCCTCCCAGCTCTGGATCACCAGGGTCTGATATTTCTCGACCATCCCATAATCTTTCATTTTCTTTATTAGCATGATGGCTAACAAGATCAGGCTAACATTTTTATTCTCAAATAACGTATGCTTAAAGACCTTATTTTGCTTTTATTTAAAATATTGAAGTAATCAATTTCATCTTGAGGACGAAGCCATCTTGTTCGAATAAACTTTATTTGAATTATCAGCAAGTGAAACCAGGAGCTCTGCCCTCAAGTCGTGTTGATCCGTGTGTCATTTCAGATAGCACACTGGTCGCCATCAAGCAAAAGATGTGTGACATAAAGCACAGCATCGTCTGCATATAGTGTGACTTTTCATATATTCGCAGAGCAGCACGTTGTCTTTCCTATCATTATATCTTATATAAATATGATGCATTATTATATTATACATAACACTATTTATCTTCTGTTACTGGTTGATTTGGGGAGGATAAAAAGCTCCCAGTTCTTCTCTGAGTTAGCTCCTAATGGCTATTAGCTGCTTTTTAAATCTAAAAAATGAAGGCTTGCGCAGAACGTAGTCACATATCCTAAAAGATAACCTTGTTGTCCTGTGGTGGATCGTTGTCAGACAGAAACATCGATGATAATAGAAAGATTTTGTGTTTTCTTTCATAAGCCCCGGACGTTGTACCATTTCTGAATTTATAACAAATCTTGGATCCTATTTGTGTTCATTATTTCAAGTTCACCTTTATTATATTTCTTCGGGAGAGGGTTCCAGGATCTGGGTCCACTCTTCTGGGACCGCTGCAGTTCTTAGCAGCTGCTCGGTGTTTATGTGACACCTTTTCAGGAGTGCTAATGCTGCAGAGCCGTTTAACAGCCAAACAGGCTGGCAAGCCCTCCCCGCCGCCAGGAAACGGTAATGGATGGCTGGACGGTGACTCAAGGGGGTGGAGGGGTGGGCGCGAGGAGCGAGGAGCAGTGGTCAAGGAGGTTGAGGGAAAATGTTGTTATGAGGGGGAGTTTCTCATCCCGATCCCATGGCGGCTCCCCCGCTGCGTTGGATGAAAGCTCCCCGACCAGCAGTCATCACGGTAACTAATTTGTTGAGATTTTCTGCTCGACTGGAGGCACGAGGAAGAGGCACCCCACCCGCCCAGACCCTCGCCACCCTCCCATCAACTTCCCCTCGCCTCTTCCTCAACACGTCTCTGCTTTCCTGACTGTATCCTCTTTTATTTAGAAATCCTTTGCATTTTATAGATTTTTAGGGGATTCTTATTGTAAATATTAAGATTTTCCCCTCTGCAATAACTATAACTGCTACTGTATGTACTTCTTGTCCCATCAGGGGTCGCCACAGCAACGCAACCTTCTCCACTTCACCCCGTCCTTTCCATCGTTCTCCCCAACACCAGCCACACTTGTGTCCTCGCTGATGGCGGTCGTTGTTAACACGGGCCTTGACCGAGCATTTATTAATGAGTTTGATTGCATTTATTAATTCCCGTTGCAACCGTCTTCATTTTTCCGGACTTGGGACCGGCTCAAGGGAGACACTGGCTGTGCTACGTTAACTCCTGCTAACCTGCTACCAGTGCTAACAATGCTACCAGTGCTACCGATGAGGACTCATTTCACGAAAACTATAACGATAGAGAATAACACAGAAAACGTAGAAATGGAAAAAACCTGCAAATATAACACACCACTGGATTCAAACCCAGAACCTTCTTACTGATGCAAAAGTGCGAAAACATTCCCAACACTGTCTGACATCATGGACAGGTGACATCGGTTTAGCAGCTAATCATCAAGAGGTAAGGGGAAGAGGAAATAAAAGACTGCAAGAGCCAATAGTTCAGTTCAGTTCAGAGCTTTATTGTCCCACAAGGGGAAATTTGCTTTGCAGCAGAGGTCACAACAACAACAACAATGCCACAGGACGACATGGAACATGTAAAGTAAAACAACAATAAAAACAACCTTAAAAAAAAAAAAAAAGGAGGCAATAGGCCTGGAAGCAGCTAATATTGCTACGTCTGTTAGCGTAGCTTCTCATCTGCAGGCGGTGACTCATGCGACCCGTTGCTCTCTCCTGTCCTGTCTCAGTCATGTTGATAATATTCCATAATCACTGCTGTGGCACCCTTCAGGGTTCAAGCAGGTCATTGGCAGGAAGCCATAATCCTCTACCTGAACTCTGACCCGCGACAGCCATTTTAATGAGGTCAGATACTGAAAGCGGATCGCATCGCGTCCCGACCGGAGAAGCAAACTCCGACGCATCGGCTGCTGGAGGCCAGAGGGCACTTTGGGAAGCTCTTTATTCCGTTTACACCTTGTGAATCCAGCACTCACGCACCTTATGCAGATGAACATGAGGATTAGACGACGGCGGATCGATAATGCCGATGGGGACGTGGCGGCGGAGGCGATCAATCCAGATAACATCTGTATGGGTTAGCCTGTTTAATACACAGGAGCTGTGTGGAAACGGCTACATGTCGCCTTTTCTCTGGGCTGTTCGGCTCTCCTCCAGTTGCCTCCATGCTATTTTAGCAGCGATGCTAATCCTCCTCCGGCAGACGTTCAGCCCGTCCAGCAGCCAAGATGAACTCGGGACGTGAGACTCGAGATTATGGCTTATAGATGGCGGCTCCTGTCCCTGTCTCTGTCTGGAGTTTGTGGATTTGGGTGAACTTTTTCCTTCTCTCTTATAGAAGCTACTCATGTAGCGCGATCACACGGACGCTTTCACTCATTTAATCTGGTTTGATCTGTCCTCTGCGCTCCACGAAACACCAGCAGGGGTGGGAGAGGAGCAACGGGGTGAGGGAGGGAGGGAGGGAGGGTGATCGGGCTTGTGTAAGTGAATAATTAAGGTTCTCGGTTCTGCTAACAGGGGCTCTTTGCACATTGAGGCACTTTTGCGTCCCCTCGCTGCTCCGGCTGTTAGCGCCCTACTCCCCCCTGTTCTTCAGATCTGGCCTGCACCCTCCGCAACTTCACAATGATGTACACACATGTACACACACGTACACACGTGTACACACAGATTTGCTCAAAATTGATCCAAACTATCAAATTCTTTTTTGATACTTAAATTTACACGAATTCAATCTGCATTCAGAAATATAAGCTTGAACTTTAGCGAAAGGTCAAGGTTTTATTGTCCTTCGCTTTGGCTAATTAGCCTCTAGGCTTCTGCTTTATGTCTAAAAATGTGAAATAAATTTAAACAAACTGTTACGAATGCACGATCACATCACACACATTTATTTATCTTAAATAATCGATCATTGTGTTTTATCACACAGGAAGTGGCCGCAGCGCCTCTTCAGAAACACCTGGAAGGAAACCTGCGCATTAACACTTGCATTGTTCCTGACTTACCAGCAGGGGGCGGAGCGACTGGTTGCAAAAACTGGTTTATGAGGAAATGATCCGTCTAACTTCATTCTTTGCATCATTAACACATTTTCTAAGTAGTTAAAGGTCTGAGTCATTTTCTCAAGTCTTCTTCAACACAGCCTGATGTTCATTTTGTAAATTATAATTAGGTGTTGATCGACAGCTGCTGAACTCGGCATCCAAATAAGATGGCAGCTCCACCAATGCAGATCCTCGGCAACGCTCTCTATTCCAAATAAGGTTCCCTCTGGTCGACCGTCGTGATTCCAAACATGGGGCTTCCTGAGCTTTAACCACAAGGGGGAGGCTCCGTATTTGCATAATTTGAGGGAACCTACCCATCTAAAACACCCAGGTGCTCCCTGGGTAATGAAGTTCATATGAATTGTTCTCTCTTCCTACCTGTCATTCTCTCTCTCCCTCCTTCTCAATCCAGCTGGTCCAGACAGATGGCCGTCCACCATGAGCTTTAGGTTCTGTCCAAGGTTTCTGCCTGTTAAAGGGAAGTCTTTCCTTGCCTCCTTCGCCAAAGTGCTTGGTCTTTTGGGCCAAGTTGGGTTCTGTCTTTCCCCGCTACACCTGTAAAGTGCCTTGAGATAACTTTCTGTTGTGATCTGGCACTTTATAAATAAAATTTACTTACTTGAATTCTGAACAGAGAACCTGGGCAGCCGACAAAACAGCCAGAAACAGTCACTTCCGGCCCACTCCAAGCAGTTTTCCTGAATTTGACTTTTAAAAAACCCACGACCTCAGTGGGATGGTTCCTGGGAGCCGTCCCCCTTCTCTCTCCTTGCCGAAGTGAAAATCTGTGGATCTGAAGTGTGGAGCTCTGAAGCTGAGGTCAAACTAGTAGAAGGACACGGAGGTGAAGTCCACGGTCTAACATGCAGGGATGACTCCCCGTCGCTCTGTCCATATTTAGAAATGTGTCTCGGTACACAGCCTCCCCGGGGGGGGGGGTCAGGAGGGTCGATCCAGTCGGCAGAGTCACAACACAATTACAGCACTCTGTCTCAAAGACATGTCCAAGGAAGAAGAGGCACAGGCTGGAGGGGCGTGTTTCTAGAATCCCACTATTAGCTTTTAGCACCCCATCCGTCGCTAAAACCTTATGGTTGTCTGCGCTATGCTGCGAAAAGGGTTTGGCTGTTGCCATAAGCGTGTTGTTAGCTTCTCGCTGTCCATGTCTGTCACGCCGTCTCTGGATGCGCCGCAGAGATCCTGTAAATGTGCGTTAATCCGCCTTTCTTAACCACCGAGCTGCTCTATTATTCAGCAGCGGCGCGGCGTCCGACACTCCCATCTAAAGCTGAAACACTTGTTTGACCAGCTGACCGTTTGGATCGTCATGCAGCGGCGGACGGGGCGGTCGGACAGGATCGTGGACGAGGACGACAACGTCAGGAACAGACGGTGAAAGTTCTAGGGAAGTTTCAGAAAAGTCATGTAGACTTTAACCGAAGTCCTTCGGCTCAAACGCACAAACTCAGTTAGCAATTAGCTTACGGCCTAGTAGCGACTTCGGCTTAAAAATGAGCCGTGTGCCGAGACATGATCCGGGATTCTGCAGAACCTGTGTTCCAGTCAATCTATTAAAATCCCCAACTGCACGGAAATCTTTTGGACCTTTGAAAAATAATGTTTCCACAGGATAGCAGTGAAGAGTCAAAGGTTAGCATATGATGAGGAGGCTGTGATAATCCACCTCACAACGGTCCAACTGAGGAAACGATGCGTTTCATTGTTGACTGAGAGGCTGTTTGGAGCATCGAGACATGAGAGCGTAGTCAATTTATTGATTCCCTTGTTTCTTGCTTCTAGATATCGGCTCTTTACCGTCGGCCTTAAATGGGCCTTAAACCCATTCCTGAATCGCCGTCCCCTTGATCCATCACATCCTCTTTCCTCTCCTCCTCCTCCTCTTTGTTTTAACTCCACCCACCCTTCACCAGGGCCCAGTGTAATCCCATTGAGTTTGGACATAACAGAGTTTGAAAGGGGGGGGGGGCTGTTCAGGAAACCTAGATAGATGTTTGAGGGCAATCTGGATTAAAATATGCAAATTATGTGGAGGTAAATTTTATTGTGGTTGGTGGGGGGGGGACAGCGGCCCCCCCCCCCCCCCCCCCCCCCCGAGTTTGAACTTAACCTCGCTGTGGCCCGGCACTGACGTGGCAATTCTAGCACCAGGGATCAGCATCAAAAGGAACGGCGCCGTGTGAAGCTGGTCTAATTAGTCATATGAACGGAGGCAACAGACCGACCACTGCGTGCCTCAAGGTCTGGAGGGTGTGTGTGTGTGTGTGTGTGCGTGCGCGTGTGTCTGCGGAGGGCTGATTCGTTGCAGCAGGTGAATGAGAGTCCACGTTGACATGAAGACATGCTTCAGATCAAAGCCGTGTAACATCAGCTCATGTGTGATCTGATATGATCTGTGTCTGGAATAAAGGGAAAACATCCCCGCGGCTTTCTTATCGTCAAGCATCCGTTCTGCGGCTACGCCTATGAACAGAGCGCTCTACGCTTATTTTATACGCAGTTGGGCCGTTACTCATTAAGATAGATAAGTATGCAGCAATTAGTAATGCTCCTTTTAGCGTCATTATCGACCAGTGCGCTACTTCTACTTCTACACGCTATCATTAACGATGCTAACATGTTGGCGTTTAGCAGACACCTTCCTAAAACATGCAGCTGAGGTGAATTCATTACAACAAATGGTCTGTAGGTGCATGTGAGTGTGTACCTGAGTGCTGGCGACGCTTCCGGGGTGTGCCCCGCCTCTCGCCCATATAGCAAGCTGGGATAGGCTCCAGCAACTCCCGTGACCCGCAAATGGGAAAATGCGGTAGAAAATGAACGAATTGTCTTAGATTAGCATGTTAGCATGCTAAAACACTTTAAACCCAACAGGGATGGTTTTGCATTGGGCAAATTAATCAATATATTAATTCAACAAAGTCTTTTTTTCTTTGTCCAAAAACGTAATCCGAATCCATCCCAGTGTGTTCTGCTGGTTGACATTAGCTGCTAGCATGGCTAAAACCTGCTATTAAATAGCCGGGGTAAATCCCTCTTCTGCTGCTCTGGTGCCCCGTCGGCCCTGCAGGTGAGCGCCGGCGTGTAACGTGCACAAGTATCGGTGATAATGGGGATTTACAATGACAAACCCAAACATATGCACGTGTATTAAATGTATTCCTGTAGGCAAATAGTCGCCCCCCCCCCCCCCCTGCACTGTAATCTGGTAAAAAAAGATTTGTCTGGGGGGTGAAAGGTTCAGGTCACAACAACAGCCATTTCATTACGGCGGCTCAAATGTCCCAGCATTCAATTCAATCACCGGGCGATTATTTTTCCTTAGATTCCGCTCTGCAGGGAACCGGCTGTCGTTTTGTTGCTGACCTTTTCACGCCGTGGCCATTTATCCCGGGGAATAATTGTTCTGATGGTTTCGCCGTCATATCCCTGAGTGCTGCAGCTCGCCGCCGTCGCATATCCTGTTATCTCCCGTCTCCTGAGAGACTCTGACGGGAGGCAGCGAGCGACGGACACTGAAAACGCAAAGCACAGGCGGATTGGAAGGAGTCGTTTAATCCACCCCGAGCGAGAATAACTTCCAAGAAAGTATGAAAAACAGAGATAATGTGTTAAAAATCTACGTAAATTTACGTTTACGAGGCGTAGTGTGTGGCGCTGTCGCCTCACAGGAAGAAGGTACTGGGTTTGATGCTGGCGACGCTTCCGGGGTGTTCCCCCGAATCTCGCCCTCAGTCAGCTGGGATGGCCTCCAGCAGACTCAGATGAGACGATTGAGGTCGTCTCGTCTGCAAGACACCGGAATGGACGGATGGAAAAAACATGCCGCTTTCCCACAGTGTTGACGTTGAAACGTTGCACTGCCAACTACTGGCCTGGCGTGCACACTGCAGCACGCCGTGTGCACGCCAGGTGTTTTGTGTTTCCAGCATTGTTGTCTGAAAGGAGGACTTTTTGATTCCTCGCTCCTTTTTGTCCTTGCTCCTTAATCTCCAGAGTTCACCAGCGACTCCTCCTGCAGCCGGCTGTGACGGCCGCCATCTGTTTCTCTAAGGCTTCACCGACCCCTCAAAGTGTGAATAATATCCAGGAAGGAGTAATGCGCAAGTGGGAAAGCTTTTAGCACATTATCCACAGGCAATTGGGAGCTAATCTGATTTTCCGGCGCAGGTCTCTTATTAAATATCTGCAGCAGCGGATTTGCATTCAGGAGTCTCCTAATTGGTTTAGCCGCTCCTCGGATCTCTGGCTCGGTGTTTGAGCCTCCATCCCGGAGAGAGGAATGACATTGAGGATGTCTCTCACACACACACACACACACACACACACACACAGACACACACACCTTTAAAATGTGAAGTCAGCACTCTGGAATCATGATGCCTTCAAGTGCTGCTCGTAATCTTCGTAATCGGAATCTTGCCATTCATCTCAGCATAAATCATTAGAATTTGAAATGAAGGAATGTAAAATGTTGTTCTGGAGTGAAAGTGTCTCTGATTGGCTGCTGTTAACCCAGCCCCGCCCATCGGTGAAGGTGATGGAGGAAAAACATTTTGTCTTGACTTGGTCAGAGGTGACGTTGAGACCGGATTCAGTCGCTATCGAGTTCGTGTGTGTGTGTGTGTGTGTGTGTGTGTGTGTGTGTGTGTGTGTGTGTGTGTGTGTCTCAGAACAGATTCTACACTCACTGAAGTTGCGTGTCATAATGAAGACAAAAATCAGAATGAATGAATGATAATAAAATGAGTCCTGATCCGAATCGCAGCGTTTTGGGATGTGGAGGATGTGAAGTAAACCTCAAATAAAATGAACCTGCGGGTCAGTGCCATAGTTTCAGTTTTTTCTTTATTTTTTGTTTCATTTCTCAGTAAATTAATCAGTTTTATAGAAAGAAATACAATAAAAATATTCCATCCTGAATGAAAGAAGAAAGAAGATTTGTTTCTGACGATTGTCGTCTAAAACCACAGGATAAATAATTGCCTCTGTGTGTATATATACACAAAAACAGTACAATTATACACCTAACAGAATATAAACATAAAGCCTAAAGTGGTTTTATTATAAATAAGCAGCATGAGTTAAATAGAAGTAAATAAATGCAGGTTTTAATATTAAATAGCATGTTCTGGGGTTGTGATGTCCAACATGTGGTGCGGGGGCCCGCCGGGGGACTGTCTCATCTCCCTCCTTCATTTTGAGGAACAATAAGCGCGCTATTCTGCCCAGATGTTGCTCGTTGCGCGCCATTCTGCATGTCCAGATGTTGCTCGTTGCGCGCCATTCTGTCCAGATGTTGCTCGTTGCGCGCCATTCTGCCCAGATGTTGCTCGTTGCGCGCCATTCTGTCCAGATGTCGCTCGTTGCGCGCCATTCTGCCCAGATGTTGCTCGTTTCCAGCTGTCATCGCCCTGAAGTCTCACCTTTTCTCCCTCCGCTGTGACGGAACGGAAGCCTGACAGCTCCGGGTTGGTTAATAGGCTGCTCGGCACCGGAGCCGCGGGACGGGGGGGGGGCGGGGGAGTGTGACGTGGGGGCGGAGGCCGTGATTGGAGGGCAGGCTGGAATTATAAGGAGAAACTGAAGCGCTCCAACGCGCAGCCCGCCTCACATCAGCGGAGTCGGTCGTCCCGTTAACGCGACTCGGCGGCGGCAAGTGTTTCCACGGTGGCGGAGTCGTTCCCGGTTTGACAGCAGGTTCTGCGCAAAGAGCGAAGTCAAGGACGCGCTGCGCGTTTCTTTCCTGCGCTGGGACTCTTGACTCAGGGGGATTTTTTAAAGGGGAATATTTCGGTCCAAGTTTCTCCACCGACATGGAGTACACGTCATCACCGAAACCGCAGCTCTCATCCCGGGCAAACGCGTTCTCCATAGCCGCCCTGATGTCCAGCGGGAAGCCCAGCAAGGACAAGGAGACGGACGAGAACGCCATCAAGCCTCTGGGTAAGGACGGAAGGAACAAAACCCGTCTGGGTTAGTGCGTGGAAGAACCGACACGAGGAAAAACAGAAAAGGGAATGATTGGGGTGAACTCGGTCACCACTTCAACAAATGTAACATTTATGTTATTATAAGCAAGTAAAAAAAAGTCCAGTAACATTCCGTCAGTTTAACTTTATTAAAACAATTACTGGGTCTTTGAATTTAAATATTGCTTGAAATAAAATCTAATAAATAATGTACAGTTTAAATAAATAAATAGTTTCGCTCCTGGAATTGGAACAAAACGCAAAAAGCAGTGAAAATCAGTCTGCGTGATTTGTCATTTTATTTTATTTTCCTTATTTAAATCATTTTATGTCATTTGAAACAACAACACGTAGACACGCGTGGGTTGTTGTCCAATTTATCATTAAAATTATACAAGCATAGGCAGCAAAATATGAATAAAGCACATTTAAATTGTACTGCTAATAATAATAATTAGTAAATTCAGCTGCACTCTCATTTTTTAGACTTTAGACTCTTCAGTTTCCTCATTTCGTATCGATCACAATCGAAATGTTCTAAATTGTGTTTCTGTTTAGTGTAAAAAATAAATTAACTGCAGAAAATCCTGCTCTGGTTTGTTTCTTTCTCTGTCTTCAACAAAAACAAAGAACAATTTGTGGAGAAGTCCTCCTGCAACCAACAATCACTGGCCGACCTCTCCGCCCTGGACGGGCACGGGGACTTAAGCGGGAGCGCGCCCGCGGTGTGCACGGAGCCGCTCATCCCCACGAATCCCGGCGTCCCGAGCGAGGAGATGGCGAAGATCTCCTGCAGCCTGGAGACCAAAGAGCTGTGGGACAAGTTCCACGATCTGGGCACGGAGATGATCATCACGAAGTCTGGGAGGTAAACAATAACGGGATGGGTAAACTACTGTTATTTTTCATTAAGTGTACAAAAACACAAATAAACAAAGCAACAAAAACATTGATTGTCCTTCAGTATTTCAGTGCGGCTCAGATCCAACATTTACCTGCAGACGCACCTGCCCGAGACACCTGTGTCCAACAGAGGTCCAATTAAAATAAATATATTAAATAGCAGGAGAATAAAATATTCTTGGGGGTTGGAATGATTTTATATTTTTATAATTGGTAAATAAATAAAAAACAGCAGCGCAGCTAAAGAGGAGAATGAGGTCGTGTGTTTGTTTTTACATTTATTAAATATAACGAATACACCTTATCTTACTTAGCAAAATTACAAGATCACAAAATAAAAACATATTCGCCTTTTCTTAAGTACCACACTTTGAAATAAATTCCATGATTTAAATTCCAAATAATTTAATAAATGAATCAGAAAAATATTCAAAATTAAATAGCTGCACTCTCCCATGGTGACGTCACCCCAGACTTCTAACGTTGCTGGCTCTTTGTGTGGAAGTAAACAACTTATTCACTATAGCTTGATGACACTATTTTATTTTATTCGTTTCTTTAACAGCACATTAATAAGCGTTTCTGTAAATGTGCCAGAATTAGCAGAAAGGCTATTTTCATCCGTTGTCCCTGGACAGAGCTTCCAAGGCGCCCCAAATAAACTATTGTTATTTTGTTTAGGCCTTCGAAAATGCATTTTCCTCAGGGAAACATATTTTAAAAATGATCTTATTGAGCCACGCACTTTGAATCACGATAGTTTAGCCTGATGAAGGCTCAGTTTATCAGGTTGCTATATCTATTTTATTTTGCAATCCTCAAAAGTTTTCTTTAGAACAATAACAGTAAAATAATAATTATGATAATGATGTAAACGGCGTCTTCTCCATGTCAGGAGGATGTTTCCCACCATTCGGGTCTCTTTCTCCGGAGTGGACCAGGACTCGAAGTACATCGTGTTGATGGACATCGTCCCGGTAGACAATAAGCGGTACCGGTACGCCTACCACCGCTCCTCCTGGCTGGTGGCCGGCAAGGCCGACCCTCCTCTGCCCGCCAGGTAAGAGACTCACCTGGAGTCTAGGGCCGCCATTCCTCCCAGGTGACAAGAAGACAAAAACGAATACGCAGCAGACAATCGAACCAATCTCACCGTCACAGGCGGCCGGCGGCTTAAAGTTCTGCTGTGGATATAATTTATCATTTTAAGTCAAACGTCAGTGACAGCTTTCTGAGAACGTCTTCTTTTAGCGCAGCAGATAAATAAAGATTAAATAATCACATTTGTGTCGGGGAGCCTCTGGGATCATTCAGGCCGTGAATGGTGACGCACGTTCCGTCCATCCGCGCACAGACAGCGAGGAGGGGGGGTCCTCTCTACCGGAGAAATGACGTGCTCGAGCTGCGTCTTCAGCACAAACGCGGTGGAGGTTTTTGATTTCAGGAATTTTAAGTTAAACGAGGTGGAACAAATATGGGCAAAATGGGAAATTTAAAGTAAAGAAAAGAAAAGGCTCCCTCCCTTTTGTGGTTAAAGTCAACTTTTATTCGGGATAAAAGAAAAAGAAAAAAAAGCAGTTACTTTGGAGGATTTGCAAAATGTACATTTATTTTTAAATATGGTCCTATATTAATGAAAAATAATGTCATGGATAAATTAATTGATAATTTAGTCCCGTTTTTAAAAAAAATCTTTTTTACACTAATTTCAGATTTTTTTTGCTGTCTGTCATTCTTATAGACTGTTTAAAAGAAAGAGAGAAAGAGAGAAAGAAAGAAAGAAAGAAAGAAAGAAAACCTTTTTTTGTGTCTGTTAATATTTGCTCAACTGTACAGGAAGATGAAAGTTGGTTGCTAAGCGACTTGTAGTTTTCTAAGGGCCGATGTCCAGAGCTGGGCGGTGATTGGCTATCGAGCTTCAGCGCCGGAAGCCTCTCAGCCAATCATAGTAGCGTATTTGACCCGCCATCTTCTTCTGCAGGTTGTACGTCCACCCGGACTCCCCGTTCACCGGAGAGCAGCTAATGAAGCAAATGGTTTCCTTCGAGAAAGTCAAGCTGACAAATAACGAGCTGGACCAACACGGACACGTGAGCCTTTGATCTTTTTTATTCTTTAAAGTAAAACGAGCAACTCACGTGTTAATTCAGTGTAACAGGAAGTTGTACTGTGACGCAGCAGCGGTTCTGAGGTCACCCAGGCTATTAGCTTATTATGCTAACATGTTTTTAATGTGTGTAAAGCTGTATCTGATGCCCGTAGTTCGCTTTTAAACTGTACTTGAGCTATAAAACACTAATGTGTGAATCCAAAACATATTTTATTTATTATTATTTCGTCATTTATTTTTATTTCATTAAAACTATGAATGGAAATTTGTTTGAGCAGCTCGCACACATAATTAAAACACAAACAAATAAACAAATAAAAGAAAAAGAAATAATCGAAGTGTATAATATATTACGTTATTGGTTTAACAAATAAATTAAAATCAATACCAAGCTGAGTAAAAAACAAAACAGCAGAGCGTTTAAAGACTACTTTGGGACATTCGTATTTGTAATTTATATTGGGCATTTGTAATAGTTGTTAAATTATGCAAGTAGTTGGTTTTGGTAAAGTAATTTTTTATTGCGGTTAAAGTAATTGTATTTATAATTTTATGAGATAGAAATAGTAATAAATCTGCTTTTTCCTCCAGAAGAAAGAGGTCATGGTGTTGCTGGTATCGCTTCACTGTTATTAGATATTAAAATTAAATTAAAGAAAATTGGCCTCTTACAAATCCTGAAATTGACACAAATTGAAAGAATTACTGTATTTAAAATTCTCAAAAGTGGAACAAAAGACTTCAGGGAAAATAAACGGCAGCGAGACAATCTCAAAGAAAAGTAACTTTTTCAAAATGACCTCGTCAGCAGAAACGATCAATACGTTCTGTTAGCATGCAGCATTTTAAAACGTTCCAAGCTAAAGCTGGCGATCTCTCCTCTGGTTCCTTTTGTGATGACGCTTCTCATCCAGTTTGACTTCAAATCTAAAATGGAGTTTTAAACCCATTAAATGAGTCCGTTTTGCGTGGATCCGCCCCGGATGTCGACGCTGGTTCGGGTTGGTGCCGTTCAGGCCGTTGGTCCATTGATCGATTGTCATTGATTCTCTGCAGATCATTCTCAACTCCATGCACAAGTACCAGCCGCGGGTCCACATCAT